>NW_026732262.1:0-15000 GCF_028476545.2 Physella acuta
TAAAACTAGACCCACTAGTATCTCACGGGGGAGCCCGGGGCGCCAAATCACACCCTGCCGGGGCGCCAGAGTGATACCATACAAAATTGTTTCATACATTAAATATAGATAGTCGTTTCAGAAGAGGGTGGGATGACACCCTGACATTCTTTAACATATGACATCACCAGCTTAACTTTTTTAAAAGACCTGAGTTTGTTCATGTTAGCTGAAAACGAACGGGTGTATCTGTTTATCTGTCTAGTTGGAGGATCGGAAAATAAATCTGTTTGCGATACTATTTCAATTTTTTGGGTTATCCATAAATGACGTCACGCCTTTTTAACGATTTGTACTATCCTCCTTAATCCGTCACATATATCCTCCTTAATCCGTCACATATCGTCACAAAAAGCCAGACACCCCTAATTGACTTCACACCTCAGCCTACCCCCCCCCCCCTCCCAAAAAAAAATTGCAGTTTTCTTAAAACATGGAGTCAATATATATTATTTTAATCAATTTCTATTACAATATTATTAATATAGTTTTCTAAAACACGAAATAACGGCTGAAAATAGTTTTTCTAACATTGCTTTTTTATAATGCAAAAGTGTGACGTCATACCATCTGAACACTCCCCCTCCCCACCTCACCCTCATCACACACGCGTCGCAAAATTTCGGATCCCCCTCCCCCTACGAGTTATGGACGACCCCCCCCCCCCCCCCCCACCCCCTAGATTTTCACAAAAAATCATCCCTTTAGTTGTATTCGTTTGATTTTTGTGCGATAAATTTATAACCCATGCGCGACACCTTTACTTCACAACTTTCCAATCACCCTTTTAAAATATAATACAAATCTAATTAGTTTACGAAAACTCTTCAATTTAAAAAATTATTTAAAAAAATAAACAACACATTTTTAATCGGAAATTTTTTTTAATGTTATGAAAACTCGCTTCAATTTAAAAACACAAAAAAAAAAAAACAAAAAAAAAAAACCCACGCTTTTTAGCGTACATTTTATTTAGATCTAGATCTAGCTAACCGGAATATTTTCCTTGGAACAAAAATTGTCCGGATTTTTTATCCTTGAGAAAATACAGAAACGGATGATCCACTAGAAAGTCCGCTTCCGGCGTAACGGAACTCGGAGAAGTTGGTGCCCCGACCTTGCCGGTTTCTGTGACTTCAAATCTGACCTTGTGAATGACTTGGCTGATGCAGATGTTTCCTGTGGAGTAAAAGACAGATCGACACGGCGGTGAGCTGAGTTTCTTTCAGGCATCTCTAAGGGCGTATGGGGAAAGAGGGTGGGGGTAAGTGCCACCGGAGCACTTCCACCGGCCCCCTCCCCTATATAGTTTTATCAGTGTGTCCCCCCCCTCCCAAAAAAAATCAAATACCCCCTCCCCACCCAAAAGTCTGGAAGAATCACTGAATGTGATAAAACTATCATCCCATACGGCTGTCAAAATATCAATTGGTTCTGTAGTTACAGTCTCTCCCTCTATCTCTTTATTATATATATATATATATATATATAATATATATATATATATATATATATATATATATATGCCCCAAATACAGAGTTTCTTCCAGGCATCTCTTCGGGGGGGAACGAAGCCCCCCGGAAAAATTTTTACCGCACCCCCCCCCCCCCCCCCCCGAACGAAATGAAAATTATATAATTTATATAGAAAATATATACTTTTAACAGTATCCGCCCCCCCCCCCCCGAAGAAAGTCTACCGCCCCCCAACCCCGAAAATTTCAAGTGCCCCCCCCCCCCCTCGGAGAAAAAAGTCTGGAAGAAACACTGCCCAGATATGCCCCTGCATGCAGTGCACGGGTGAAAAGTTTAGCCCCACCGCTTGTGACCTATTTCTGATGTCGAGACATTTGAATATTTAAAGGCATGCCATAGAAAGCACTTCTTATCCGCCTGTAGGGTTGGGGTTCGGGTTGGATTAGGGTTAGGTTATGGGTTAGTAATGTAAAAATAATACGATTGTTAAATCTTATTCAGCCCATAGTTCTGTTCCAATAAAATTTGTTTAAAAAATATTATTTTGTAAAAGTCTAATTCAAAATAGCATTTCCATACGTAAAGTTGAGATAAAATAAAAAAAATGTTTTTAAAAAATTATTCTTTTGTCACCTGAGGTGGCGATTCCAGAAAAATCAGCTCCAGGACCAAACGCCTCGACCATGCCGAGATCAATGAGAGGTTGCTTCAAGTCAAGTGTCGTCTCTGTCGTGAATATGGGAATCTTGACTCGGACGTATTTTGATCTGATGTCAGAGAACAGCTGAATCATTTGAACCGGATTTGATAACAGCTTTTCTGGATAAAAACAATTGAAGGTAGTTTCATTTTTATTAAGTGTAGTAAAGTAGAGATTCCTCTTTAGACCTAGCGATCCATTGGGTAGGGGTGTAGGACAAAAGGCCGAAATCAAAAGGCCTTTTGTCTTGTCGGCCTTTTGTCCATGTCGGCCTTTTGTCCATGTCGGCCTTTTGTCCATGTCGGCCTTTTGTCCATCTCGGCCTTTTGTCCATGTCGGCCTTTTGTCCATGTCGGCCTTTTGTCCATGTCGGCCTTTTGTCCATGTCGGCTTTTTGTCCATGTCGGCCTTTTGTAAATCTCGGCCTTTTGTCCATGTCGGCCTTTTGTCCATGTCGGCCTTTTGTCCATGTCGGCCTTTTGTACATCTCGGCCTTTGGTCCGGATCCCACTGGACAGATAGAGTTCATATGTTTCTATAACCTCGGCATATGAAGGGATAATGTGGTCAGCACCCAGCCGCCTTTACTTTCACTAACTTTGAGTCATGTACCCATCAAAGCCGTATGGACTCTGGGAGGTTCTGTTAACTTTAACCCGGATTCGAAATCGCGACTTTCGGGTTAGCAGCCTAGCTCTCTACCGCCTAGGCCTCGCCGTCCGTTAATAAGTGTAGAACATTTTAAAAATTTGTCGTGCGGACTTAAGCTTATGCGCATGTTTGCGCGCGTTAAAGTTTAAGTGCCCAAGTTCGAACACCATGTTCAGTGATAAATAATTAATTCAAAATAAATGGATAAATTATTGTTGCTTAATAATTAATTTTAAAAAAAGCTACTGACTGAAGGATCATCCATAAAATATGACGTCACGCTTTTTTGACAATGTTTACACCCCATCCCTCCCCATCGTCACACATCGTCAGAAAAAGCTAGACCCCCCCCCCCATAAAATGACGTCACACCTCAGCCTACAAACCTCCTCCAAAGGGCAGTTTATTCTTTTTTATACATCGATTTGCCACTAAATCCAATTTCGCCTACTTTTTCTTACGGGGGGGGAGGGGCATACTCCCAAAAACTAGAATCTACAGAAAATAGAGTGCAATGCTAAACTTTTTAATACAGATTTTGACCAAGGAAAAAATGTGTTTTAATCGTTAGCAGATTATAAAATTGAATTTTAGTGTTGGAAGGAATTCCCTACAACACAATCTAAGTATACGTGTCAACTTGTTATGCGCCATTTAGGAAGTTGAATCCAATTTTAGCCTGCTTTTCGTTCCGGGTTTGCTTCCATAGCCTTTGTAGCAGCCATGAGCTTTACCGACTCGACCACGCCGACCCCAATTAAAAAAAAAATCGATTTATTTTAATTTTTTCAAAAAATATGTCAATAACCATCTATTCTATGATATCAATTTCAAAATTTAAATTATTTAGAACAAAACGGAAATATTGCGTAACTTTGTATTGAAAGGGATTAGTATACGGCATTTGAAATATACCGTACAAAGAACATTAACATTTGGGATACCTAAATTCTTATTACATTCCTGTTTTAAACAGATGAAAGCATATCTCATTTTATATGCTGTCTTCAATTTAAATTGTAATGCATACTATCCTTGTCTTTATTATACACAGGTAATTATGGTGTTCCAATTTTTTCCCACACCAGCTGATTTAATTCCAGGCCAACATGGATGATAATTTGATGGTTATTTATTAAAGAATCGATTTAGTGTTTGTAATCTATGCGGTTGTACAAAATGTCGGAACAGACCGTGTCTTAAATTTAGATTTGTTTTGCCGTGCTATTTTTTGTACTAATAAAGTAGAAGTGGTGTATATATTCAGTATATTGTAAGACTACAGGCTGGAATCTGTGTTTCTTCCAGACTTTTTTCTCCGGGGGGGGGGGGGGGGGGGCACTTGAATTTTTTTTTTTGGGGGGGGGGGGGGGGGGGGACGCATATTTTCTATATAGACTTACTTCGGTAGACTTTCTTCGGGGGGGGGGGGTCAGGGTCCTGTCCCCCTCCCCAAGTTATGCCTGAAAGAAACTCTGACTGGAATTAGGGGCGTAGTTGAATATAAAGTTGCACAAGAAAATAAAATAAAATAATATAAACATTTTATTGAGTCTAAGACGGTTGTGGGACGGGTGTGGTAGGATGGTAGGGAACACGATTGCTAACCCAAATATCTTGTGTTCGAATCCCGAGTTACAGACGTCTCAGTACTCTGCAGCTAAGCACTGTACTAGCTATACAGTGCATTTATATTCCGAGATCATTGAAACAGATGAACTCTACTTCGCCTGCCACACTTGTCTTGAGCGCCGAAGGAGTAAGATGATGAAGGAGGTGGCTCAAGACAATATATTTGATTAAGGTGGTTGCGCAAGAAAAGATGTTTGAATAGCATAACCAACACCATTGTGTTTCTTTTATACATTTCGCATTTCTTCACGAATAGACCTAGTAAATGCACACACATATACTTGAGGAGACATACACATTTACAAATCAGAAGGGAGGTAACGTGTTCGATTTAAACAGATCATTATAAAGCAAAATACAATAAGCAACCTTATCGTATTATCTCGAATATATATATATATAAATATATATATATATATATATATATATATATATATATATATATATATATATATATATATATATATATATATACGAGCCGGCCCGCGGCATAACATACGGCGCTATTTAGTTGTTTCTAATTTTCAATAATTCATAATTTGTGAATTCGGCAGTACCAACGCTGCCACTGAAAATATTTCTTTAAAACACTATAAGTAGCTCGTTAAGGACCATAACCCCCTCCCCCCCTTCCATCCCCCCTCCCCCCCCCCCCCCCCCCCAACGTTTAAAATCGTTGGCTCTGCTTGTAAACATTTAGAGTGAACACAGCTCACTAAAACCATGTAGGGGTGGGGAGGTAGGGAGAGCGTTTGCAGCTTGTTTTCTAACGGCTCGAAGAAAAGAATTATATATATAGATATATATATATATATATATATATATATATATATATATATATATATATATATATATTCCTATGTATTTTTTTTTTATTTTGTAAACACACCTAGACTTGCGATACCGTCCACTTTATGTGGCAGGGCTATGTACAAAGCAAACCTTCCTCCATCGAATGGTAGTTCGGCCACGTCGACTTGGTTTGTTTTATCCCTCTTGTATTGAAGGTACATGTTTTTAGTCATCATTTCTAGCATCTTGGTCTTACAAAATAAATTAAAAAAAAAACTTTTATCCTACAGAAAACATATCATCTGATGTTAAATACACTGGTTTGTTAGTTATATATCGTTGTATATCAGTAAGTTGTGTCAGGCTCTTATTTTTTCACTCTCATCAATAAATGATGCAGTTTTTGGGTGGTTTTTTAACTATACCCTATTCCTCTCCGTTGTCACACATGGTCAAACAATGTCAGAACCCACCCCCTCCTCTAAAATGACGTTACATCACAGCCCACAATCCCTCTCAAAACTGAAGTTTACAATTCGAAAAAAAAGCTTTTTAAAAAACCGAGAAATAACGACGCAAATTCAGATACTTTTAATTCTTAAAAAAAAAAATTCAAGTGTCCCTATACTTTCTGAACATCTTTATCCTCCTATTCGTCACACATCGTCATAACCCCCCTTTCTCCCACATGGAGTAATATATATATATATATATATATATATATATATATATATATATATATATATATATATATATATATATATATATAATTGAGACATGTATCAACGTATGCTATTAACTACAAAAACCAAGTAAATGTTACCTCTTTTGCCTTCCCCTGCTGTTTATAAAAATTTTGTTTCGGTGTTTTTTCGAACCCCGTCTCCCAGGTTCCGTTAAAGAAAATTGTGTTGACTAAAACCATAGCAGTGTTCGCTGTGATAGATCCTGTAACAGTGTCAATGCTGTTGTATTAGTGATCTGTTTATCTCAAGTACTGTAGTTCCTCAAAATACGAAATATTTTAATTACAACCGTCGAGTGAGCAATTTTTAGCTGTGAAATACGAGCGAAATTAGAGATACGAGGAATCTTACTAGCAGTTTTAAAATTTCGTGGAAAATAAATATCTCGATGAAGCTGCAAATAGTCTTAAAACAGAGCTATGTAAAGACACTAATTGTCTAATTTCCACAACATTCGGAAAGGCAGGAAGAAACAAACATCACAAGCAGGTTTTGTTCTGAACGGCCTACGTGTGAAAGTGAGTAAAGCGTGACACAAATTAAGTGAAAGTAACATCACAAATTGTACGGTAGTATGAAAGTTCAAGTGTGTTCCGTGAAGTTCCATTAAATTCAGAGATAAAATGTAGCACTTATAGTAATTTAAAGAGGAAAAAAAAAAACAACGAAGTGAAGCGCTACCCCCCTATCTCTACTACTTTACATACTTTGCAAGCACAAGTCAGCCGATTTACAAGGTAACTACACGTTAAAAATTAGTTTAGTTCTTTACATTCTCTTGTTTATGACTTTATTTTTCTCATTCACAAAAATGTAACAAAAACAGCTGAGGTTGCATTGTACAGTCATCAACGGACTATTAGCATTTCAATTAATTTCATTGAAGAAAATTACTATGAGACACGAGCAAATTAATATTCGAGCGGGTTCGGCGTGGTTGAGTCGGTAACGCTAATGGCTTCTAAACCGAAAAGTCCAGATTTTGAACCCAACCCCCCCCCCCCCCCCCCCCCCCGGACAAGTAAAGCTCGATAGCTGCATTGTTCTTGGTTGGACAAAGACTATGGAAGCAAATAAAAAACTAAAAGCAGGTTAAAATCGTAGTCAACGGCTTATAAAGCGCATAAGAAGTAATACTTAATTGCGTTATAAGAAATCCCTCCTAACATTACAGTTTAGAAAGAATTAATAGTCGACATACTAGCTAAGTTTGCAGAGCGAATTAAATTCGTATCTCGAGAATACCACTGTATTCATGCAATTCTTGTTAATATTTAAATGAAGTACACGGTGACCTAAACTAATTTGTTTTTATTAGGCCTTCACAAACGTAATTTCACACTATAAAGTAGTTTAAAAAACAACCTTTTGAAAGAACGTTTTTAATATTGTTTTTCGTGGCTTCAGCAATATAGTCATTGATTGATTTCTCGGGTCCTTCAGGGACGGATAAGTCAAAATTCTTGGTTATCGCCCCGTATTTCATTTCAACTTGTTTTGTAAATTGTAGCTTAATATCTACGGCAGGGTTGATGAAGATGCCGTTAACTGTGCTAATGACAACTTCTTTGACTGAATTCAACTAGAAAACGAAAAAGAAAATGTTTTTCAAAGGTTTCCTGAAGTAGTAGGATTAATTTAAATTATTTCATGATCAATACATTTCGGTGTAGAAAGCAATAAAAACAAGAATACATTCTTATAGTCTAATATTAAGTAATGTTTTTAAAGTGTAAGCTTTTTTACATTTTCGTACACATAGTAGAGAGAAAATATTGTAATTGTGTGAAAAATCGAAATCGAGATTTTAACAGATCTGGACGTTTTACACATCTCTGAGTCGGAAAAAATTAGTTTTGCAATTTTGTCCATATGTCGGTGTGTCTGTGAACACAATAACTTGAGTACCGTTTCAGTTATGTTGACAAAATTTCACACACACACACACATACACACACACACACACAAACACACACAGTGTTTCTTCCAGACTTTTTTCTCCGGGGGGGGGGGGGGGCACTTAAGATTTTCGGGGGGGGGCGGTAGACACACACAGACACACTCACACAGACACACATATATATATATATATATATATATATATATATATATATATATATATATATATATATATATATATATATATATACTACACTTCCGGTTTCTCGAAAGCCAATAACTTAAGTACTGTTTAAGATAGGTGAACGAAATACTCCATATAAGTATTATACGCGCATATTTCTTTAGAATTTGAACAATTTTCGGAAACCAAAAGTACTTTATTTCCTGAACACTATAACTTAAGTACCGTTTCAGCTAGGTAGACGAAATCTCACACACAAGTATAGCTTCTTCTATATTTTAATTACTTTGAATTTTTGAGTGACCTCAAATAACCGGAAGTGGTACTTTATTTCTGGTTTCTAGAAAACTGATATTTGAGTACCGTTTTAGTTTGGTGAATGAAATTTTAAACACAGGTATAAGATACTACTTTTTTAATTCTCGCATACTTCGATTGATTCCCGGCAAACGAAAGTATTACTTCACACTATTTCCGATTTCCGAAATGAGATCACTTGTACTGGACCAGTTTCTTCAAAACTTTACACATAGACTGGATGAAAATTCATTTGGACATAAAATTTTACCGAATCTTGATGTTTAATTAACAAAAATTAATCAATTTTTTCTTTATAAAGAAATAATTTTCCGCTCTATGATACATACAGTGTTTATGTTGATTTAAACCGCAATTCTTTTTTCTACGCAATTCTATTCTATTTTTTAAAAAAAATAATTAATATACGAGAAAGTTCAGGAGAGATTGCTTCAGCGTTATTAATTTTGTTACGAGATGACATTATTAATTAAGTATATAAACCAAACCTCTTTGATTAAATCTTCGTACAAATCTTGAACTAACGCGTCAATAGACGTGTCTTCGAGCGTCTTTTCCATCTCCTGTGCCGTTTTCCCTTTGGCGCCGAGCGATGTCATAGAGAGAAGTGAATAAAGGCTGAAAAAATACAGTGACCTATATATATATATATATATATATATATATATATATATATATATATATATATATATATATATATAAATATATATATATATATATATATATATATATATATATATATATATATATATATATATATATATATATATATATATATATATATATATATATATATAAATGCCTACTAATAAATCGAAAATGCAGCACCCCAGCGAACATTTAGTAAAGTATTGTTCCTTTTCGCACTTGAAATGTCCATGGGGCAAGTGAAGTATCGTTCGCCTGTCTCTGTGACATTGGCACTATGGCCAGCCGCCTTTGCTTTCCCTAACATGTTAGGAACCCATCAGTGAAGGGAGAACGCAGGGACATTCTACTGACTTGAATCCGCATTCGAATTCGAGACTTTCGGATTATCAGTCTAGAGCTCTACAGCTCAGGGAAGTTCTACAGTCGCACTTCCAAAGCGAGATTCGAACTCGAGACCTTCGGGGTGACAGCTAAACGCTCTTCCATTCGACCACACAGTCCGAGGCTAATATTTATTTCAGCATTATTTTTCGAAAATTATAGTAAATAAAAAATGTTAACATTTAACGATTTTTTATTATTATTTATATTTTTCATACAATATATTCAATACTTTTAATACTATTAAATAATTTAGATAATTGTACACATCTTCAAAAACAATATGCTTCTGAGTAAACTACAGAATTATATTACAAATTATACTAACCAAGCAGATAATAATATACAAACTGAACCAACTTAAATTGCATCACTGTAATAATTTTAAAAACCTCTATTATATAAAGTGGGATTGGTTGAAGTTGAGAAAATGTCTGTATTTTTGCCAGATACGGTCATATCCTTGGGTGGGCAAGATTCTTCCTTACAATATCACATAATAAAAGATTAGAGTAGCAGAATTTCTTCCAGGCATCTCTTCGGGGGAGGGGGAGGGGGTTTACAGAGCCTTCCCCCCGCCCCCGGAACGAAATGGAATTCATATAGAAAATATAAACTTTAAACAGTGTCCACCCCCCCCCCCCCCACGGAGATTTTAGTCCGCCCCCCCCCCCCCCCCCCCCCCGAAAATTTCAAGTGCTCTCTCCACCCGGAGAAAAAAGTCTGGAAAAACACTGTGGAGTAGTGTCTTGCATCCAAATAATGGACAACAAAGACGTGTAGATAAACGTAGATCTAGAAAGACGTCATGTGATTTATTATGAAATAAAACATTTGTTTTATGGGTTGTGAATTTTTAATTAGTCGCTTTTTTCCCCAAGTTTATTTAATAAATTAGCTGTAGTGTGTAACTTCGTGAAAAGGAAACACGATCGTTACATTATGTTTTAAATTTAAAACACTTTATACAACACTTACCTGGATATGTGAATTGTAGTTCTAGAAAACACTGTAAAACTTTATGTGGTCTGTTTTATCCTCGTGTGATAACGGTGGTCAGGTCTCCATTGATTTACTGTAACTTTTTTCTCACATTATAATTATAATTAATACGTAATTCGATACGGAATAACGTAAAGCCAGTGGAGCATAAGAGGTGGGCTAACATGGCATGTGCCCAGGGCCCACAATTTTAATAGTTTCTCAAAATTTCATCATCTTAGAAATAATAAAAATGTCTAAACTGCTGTTTTACTTTGAAACAATCTTTAAGTGGTTAGACCTTTATTTTGTTAAAACTATTACAAACGTAAAGATGGTTCATGAAAGATTAAGTTTGAGATTAGACTGTTGCATTTTATATCACGTGAACATTTTATCTATTCTAACTTAGAACGAAACAAACCATTAAAAAATATTTTATATATGTTTCCGAATTTCATTATGTTTTAATATCAATATTTATAAAGTAAAAACTGAGAGAAAAGTAGCGACGCCACTGCATCATCTGTATAGCGACCGTAGTGACGCGTTAAGGGATTTATCAATAGATGAATAATCTCCCAGACTGAAATTGTCCAATAGAAATCGATAATACATGCGGGTAATAAATTTACGAATAAATAACACAAGGGACTGTGCATATTATTTCAATGCCTTGTTAAATATAACGCGTATATGTATGCGTGTAGACATGTATTTATAATTAAAAAAAAACTGCAATGTTATCCATTTCAAGTTAGTATAAAAATGACGTGTACTAGTGTGATATATTCTGTTAACATGCGGCATCCACGTTATTTAAAATATCTACATTACAGATAAGGTCACTGTGCCCGGTAACATGTTGATATGATTCGTCGTCTCTTGATGTAATGTGAATCTTTTCATTCACTATGTCCTAATTAAATTTGATCTGATTTACTGTCCGTTGGTTAAATGTGCCCTGATCAATTGTGTCTAGACTCACTGAGCCCTAATCAATTGTGTCTAGACTCACTGAGCTCTAATCAATTGTGTCTAGACTCACTGAGCTCTAATCAATTGTGTCTAGACTCACTGAGCTCTAATCAATTGTGTCTAGACTCACTGAGCTCTAATCAATTGTGTCTAGACTCACTGAGCTCTAATCAATTGTGTCTAGACTCACTGAGCTCTAATCAATTGTGTCCAGACTCAATGAGCTCTAATCAATTGTGTCTAGACTCACCGAGCTTTAATCAATTGTGTCTAGACTCACTGAGCTCTAATCAATTGTGTCTAGACTCACTGAGCTCTAATCAATTGTGTCTAGACTCACTGAGCCCTAATCAATTGTGTCCAGACTCAATGAGCTCTAATCAATTGTGTCTAGACTCACTGAGCCCCGATTCACTCTGCCCTGAACGACCGAATGAGCCCTGGTTTACTATCACCTCATTGACTGTACCCTGGCTGACTATATCATGATTTATTGTGTCGTGATCGATTGGATGTGTATTGATTAGTCATGCAGCGTCAACTTGATTAGTGCTTATCCCTGTTGCATTGGATGTACTAGCTTTAGCTAATCACCTTAATCTGCTGGCTACAGCAAAATAAAATTACGTTTCTATACTGTTCAGAACATGAATAGATTGAAGCTAACTAGTTGAGATTTTTTTTCTTTAATTTCTTTTTCTTCTTTCTTAATTGTATTATTGAAAAAGATTTATTTTACCACAATGGATATGACCGAGGTGGCGAATATCCTTCAATCATTATTGTTTACATGGATACAAATCGTATTTTTGTTCCTGTCAATTTTGAGTTAAAAGGACGTTAAAATTGATTAAAACAACTTGTCAGCTTGAATTTTTTTTTAAATTTCAAGTTTTAAGATTTAATTATATAAAAATTGCAAATGCAGAGAACTTAAAAATATTTTTTTGCTTAAGTTTAATGCTACATATCTATTTATTTTCATCAAGCCTACAATACAACCCAGAGTTACACTTTCGTAAGACAAGCATTGATTGGCTGTACAGAACCAGAGGCTTAGAGAAAAGAAACTTTCAGTTTGTAAACGTTTTTAAAGCAACATGGGGAATTACAATCAGCAATCTTTAGTAATCCTTTGAAGAACTTTTAAATGTATTTACAATGCATTGACTGTATGTAAGTATGAACTGACAGACATTTCAGTTGATAGTGCTTTACTTAGATAAATAAACATGAAAAAATCTTCCTCAGTTCATCTAAAGTTTTATTTCGAGCTTCCTAGCCGGAAAATGTTCCCTGGAGCAGAATTAGTCCGGTTTCTTTATCCCTGAGGAAATACAGGAATGGATGATCCGCGACAAATCTGACTTTTGGTTTTGTAGAGTCTTTTTTTGGTTCTTTGATAGATTCTAGATCGACTTCCGCTATAGTCCCTGTCTCTGAGACGTCGAATCTAACCTGGTGCTTCACTCGGCTGATGTGGGCTTTGTCTGTGGGGGAACGTCATTTTAAGAGTAAAATATCGTTTTTCAAAACACGTACACTAGCACACATACAGAAATATATATATATATATATATATATATATATATATATATATATATATATATATATATATATATATGTATATGTAAATATATGGAAAGAGCCCGAAAGTCTCGACTTCGAATCCGGTTTCAAGGCGGCTGGGCAAGGTGCTGACTACACTCTCTCTTCATATGCCTAGGTCCCTAAAATAGGCAAACTCTACATCATCTGAACCATCTGTCTTGGGCACTAACGGGAAAAGATAATGTAGCGTGGGGAGGGGGGGAGGATTGTTTTTCTAGACTCTATCTAGGAAAAAATTCCTACCTAATGTGTTGCCTATGTGCCACTTTACCTAAGACGCCCAGTGTTTTAAAACACCAATAGTATACTGTGTATTTTAGCTTTGAATAGTTGGGTAAAAATTTAAAATCTATTTTATAATTTTATATTGTAAAAATCTTGTTTTCGAAATTCACTGAATGGATTTATTAATTAAAATTCTACTAAACACATTGTTAGGAAAAAAAAAACGTTCAGAAAACCGTATTGTTTTCTTAAGACTAAAAGTAAATTTGTTTTATATTTTTTGGTTTAGAGAATTAAACGATGGAATTAGATCTTTGGTTACCTGAGGTGATGCGAGGAAATTCAGCGCCGGGACCAAAAGCCTTGACTATACCAAGTTCTTTGAGAGGTTTTATCAAGTCCAGCGTTGTCTCAGTTTTGAACTTCGGAATCTTCACCTCAGCATCGATGGCGGTCAGGTTGGCGAAAAGGCGGTTGATGTTATGCGGATCAGACAGATGTTTTTCTGTGAAATATTTTTGTTTGAAATTACTGACACGAAATTCGAGAATTCACATCCTTTTGTTTTTATATCTGTTGATTTTAAAACTTATAGGACTACAAATTGAATTCGAGCGAATTATTGGCTAGGTGTTCCAAATCAATATTTTAAGAATCCAAAGTAGTACCCGATTACACTTTTTACCTGTTTAGCTTATACCAAATTATTTTTTAAAATTCCCTGAATCAATTTCAATATTGCAGCATTTGTAATACTAATTACTAATGAAATAGAAATGATGTGTTTAGAATGAACGCCTTCGCCAGAACAGACAATATGAAAAAATATTTAATATTTTAAAAGTAGCATAATAAAAATAATATCAAAACAAAGTATCCCATAAAAATATCTCAATATATTTCAGGACAAAGTATCTCAGGACAAATATCTCAGAACAAAATATCTCAACATATTTTTATTTTGTCAATATAAAACAACTAGTGGCATATTGAATATTTTATTTTCTTAAATCCACACAAGTAAAAAATAATTACGTTCAAAACCCGTTGAGTAGCCCAAACTGTGTAACCACACGTATAGCCCAGGATGACTCCGCTCCACTAATAACCAACATATCATTTGTACAAAATTAGAGGGAATGTGGGATCTTCTTAATTTCCATGTCACGCTTTGCCAAGTGATTTTTATAAAACTAATCTGTTATTAAATAAGCAAGTAAAACTAGATTTCCAAGTTAAATTAAAATTAGTAATATTTTGTTTTGGTGCCTCGAATTTGGGTGGTGACTCCTAGTGCGTTCAACCATGGCTTGTCACGTTACTGCATATGCATTATATGTAAGTATTCAAAATAGAACATTGCAAATAACTGAAATGTTCAAAAACCATGATCCCAGAATCGACATCACATTGGTTAGATGTCATTTAATCTTGTATATAGTGTGTAATGTTGTTGTCAACATACCAAGACTTGCGATACCGTCCACCTTCTGGGGCAGGGCTATGTACAAACCAAACCTTCCTCCCTTGTATGCGAGCTGGGCCACGTCAAATTGATTGGGTTCGTCGCTCTCGTAAAGTATTCTCATTTTTCCGCTCAACATTTCAGTCTTAAAAGGCTAAGAAAGAAACACTTTAACTAAACATATATACTTCTCTCTCTCTCTCTCTCTCCTCTCTCTCTCTCTCTCTCTCTCTATATATATATATATATATATATATATATATATATATAT
>NW_026732262.1:20000-137500 GCF_028476545.2 Physella acuta
ATAGTCATTTCTGTATAGTCACAGTATAGTGGATTAAAACGAATAAAGCATTGATTGAACTTGCAAAAAGAATATTTCTTCTATATATTTAGTCACTTTTCGACAAGGTGTCACCCGCCCCTCCCCCCCCCCCCCCCCCAATGGTTTATTTGCAATTAGATATTTCTGTTGCTAAGGTCTTACTGGCCTTTTGGCCTACAGTACTTTCAAAAAACAGTGTACTTTAATTAATTTCCTTAATGATTTTTTAAATCAAGGCATTCAAGGTTTAAAGTGTTGCAACCAAAAGGGTTCTGTATTATTCTAAGTAGGGTAGAGTTACAAGTGTTTTCTAATTTACTGTTAGAAGAAAAATGCCGAGTTTTGTACCCTTCTTGGATAGAAAGAAAACAAATGTTACTATGAGTTTCGGATCCTTTTCGATAATAACCTTTCTTTTTCTATATACCACTATGGTTTCTGAACATTAGTTCTACAAAAAAATTGTTTTAAACATACATAAACTTAAGAACAACCTTGTGGCGAAGCGTCTTCAATCTTGTTTTTCTTGGCTTCAGCAATGTAGTTGTTGATTTCTTCCTCGGGTCCTTCAGAGGCGAGTACGTCAAAACTCTCTGTTATGGCGCAAAATTTGGTCTTAACTTCTTCAGAGAATGATGACTTGATTTTTCCAACAGGTTTGGAAAACATGGCGTTAGCCAATATAATGTCAGCACTGCGCAAAGACTTTATCTAGCAGATTTAAAAGTTATTTAGCAATAAAGGAATGACGGCTTGAAAGAAATACACGTTTTTTTCGTCTGCAGTTCTGTATTTTTTAAACTTTAATACCGACGTAACTTTTTAAATAAACTTACGTTTAAAAAAAAATGTCCTACGTTGCTATCAAACTAAGCAAGATTTTTTTTCTTTTTTTTTTCACATTTTGAAAATAGATTTTTTTTTTTGCTAAAAAAGGTGACAATTAATATATAATTTTAATAAATTGGATATTAAATCTAACCCCTTCGTAGAATTCTGAGTACAAAGAAGAAACATTTTCTGAAGACTTAATTCCAAGAGTCCTCAATATTTCATGCTTAGTTTTTCCTTTGGCTCCCAATGATGTCATAGTCAAAATCGCGTGAATGCTATATATATATATATATATATATATATATATATATATATATATATATATATATATATATATATATATATATATATATATATATATATATATATATATATATATATATATATTTATATATATATATATATATATATATGACAAAATAATTTATTTCAAAATTTTTCACATTTGTCACAGCATGATAAGAATCATATTAATGGTTCTGGCCATTATATATCTATATATAGATATATAGATATATAAACACGTTAAAGTATACGTACATGTATATATATATATATATATATATATATATATATATATATATATATATATATATATATATATATATATATATATACACGTACACGTACACGTACGCGTACGCGTACAAAAAAGAAAATAAATAAAGTAATTGAAATAAACCGGGAATATCTCCCCTAAACTTTCTCGAATATTCTTATATAAAACAACAGGGGATGGGAACTCGGGATATGGACATGATTTTTAATCCATTTTAAATACTTAAACTTTTTAAAATAGAGTAAAATCTCGTGGAAAAACAACTGCACACCAATTGAACGCCTAATAAAGATGTGCAAAATAGTGCGCAATATTATTAGTACTTTATAAATTTACATGCGTTTTTTGAGAAATTGGAAATAGCGTAAATTACTACTTCCGCTCAACGGAAATTACTCAAAATTTGAAAGTAGGTAGAGAATTAGATCTTTTACTTACATGTAAATTTTTATTTATCTATCTGAAATAGTACTCAAGTTTTAGGCTTTTGAAAAATTCAAAGCAAAAAAAGTACCACTTCCGGTTACCCGAAATCGCTTTAAAGTTGATACGGATCTACCATTTTGATAAAATACTTATATATGAAATTTCATCAACCTAGCTGTAACGGTACTCAAGTCATCGTGTTTACACACACACACACAGACACACACACAGACACACACACACACAGAGACACACAGACATACGGACAAGACTGCAAAACTATGTTTTTCCGTATCAGTGAGGTGTAAAACGTCGAGATTTGTAAAAATCTCGACTTTCTCTATACTTTGTATATACGAGAAAGTAAAAAAAGTTGAAATTGTAGTGAATTCTATGACGTTATATCGTATTCAAGTTAAAAATCAAATGATATACTACCTGATTGGAGAGTAGACAATATTTGGTGTATTTAGTGCCACGTGCTGATAAAGTTTCTGGGAGAATCTTGTTGCCGCAATGGAGAGGGCTTTGTAATGGTCAACCTGGTTCTTACTAGAGCCATAAACCAACTGGCCGGTTAACACCAGAAGCATCAACTTGAAGCTAACCATAGTTTTCTGCTAGATATCATTATATATATATATATATATATATATATATATATATATATATATATATATATATATATATATATATATATATATATATATATATATATATATGGTTCCATGACGAATGATCTCAGGACAAATGATCTCAGACAAAATATCTCAGACAAAATATCTCACGGACAAATGATCTCAGGACAAATGATCTCAGGACAAATGATCTCAAGGACAAATGATCTCAGGACAAATGATCTCAAGGACAAATGATCTCACGGACAAAAGATACCAGGACAAAATATATCAGGACAAATGATCTCAAGGACAAATGATCTCAGGACAAATGATCTCAAGGACAAATGATCTCACGGACAAAAAAATCTGACTACGATCAAGAAGAACTAAAGAAAATAACATATAAGCACATTAAGGATCAGTACCCCAGCAATACCTGGATTAGAGTATTCACAGATGGCTCTGCTGAAGATGCCACAAAAAATGGCGGGGCTGGAGTCCTTATTTAATGGCCAAACGGAGAAAGTTTAGTAAAGTCAATAGCCACAGGCAGCCTATCCGACAATTTTAGAGCAGAGAAAGAAGCTTTAGAGCATGCAGCAAACCTCCTGTCAGAACACCCTGAATCTCCAAATAGTCAGACAGTCTTCCTTACAGATGCTAAATCTGTCCTGTATTCCCTAAAAAATCCAGAGTCCTATACTCAATCACTCAGAAAAGCACTTGAAAGGCTACAAAATACCTGCAGCAAGATTGTGCTACAGTAGATCCAGGGCCACTGCCAGATTCTAGGAAATGAGATCGCGGACCGGCTGGCAAAAATTGAAGGAAAGAAAAAACAAACAGAAATCTCGCTACATCCAAAAGAAATCAAAAGAATTATAAAAACACAAACACAAATGAGGTCTGACACACACCTTCACTACAAAAAAAAGACGATGCATATTACAATTTGACACAAAAACAACAATACATAATCTTTAGACTCAGAACAGGCCATAATAGACTAAAACAGCACATGCATAAAAAACTAAAAATTGGGTGTGGCGAAATTATGCCCTTGTGGCAAGGCTCCGGAGAATACGGAGCACGCCCTTCAAGAATGTTCTTTATATAGCCAAGCGCGATCCAAACACTTGCCCCTGCTCCCCCCACTCAAGGAAAAACTATATGGGGCACCCGCGGATCTGGAGACCACAGTCCAGTTCATACACGAAGTTGGGCTTGTTGTTTATATCCTCCATTATATACTTAGTTAAGTACGAAGAAGAAGAAGAATGTTCATTAGGTGCGCAATAGTTTTTAGTCATGCAACTCTATTGAATTTTTAAAAAAGATAAAGTACTTAAAAATGCTTAAAAACAACTTTTTAATTACAAGATTTTAATTTATAACGCACTAAAAGGGAGAAAATAAATGATTTTCTTTAAATATTAAATACTACATTAATATTTAAATTAGTATAAAGAATCATGGGTCTCTTTCTAATATTAGTAAATGTAACCAATAGCAAATTTAAAGCAATTCTTTACAGTTATTTAAATAGTAGTGTAGTGTTATATATTTTTTAAAATCGTTTATTTTCTCCTTTTTAGTGCGTAATTACATAAAAGCTGGTAATTAAAACGTTTTTAATGACATTTTTAAAATATAAATTCATGTTTTTAAATATACATTTCTTTGAGTAATAAATTTGAAGAAGACTCACCTAGTTAGGTACAAGCCCTCTAGCGGGCGAACAAAAATGGGTTTTAAAAATGCTGCTTTTGCCACGTACAGTTCACGTGATAGAACAAATAAAGAATGTTTAGAACACGTGTAGTTTTAAGCTGACAGGACTGGATTAAAGTTTTGAAATTTATCTCTTTTTTTCGCTCAACTCAGTGCTGCCATGTCACGTGATCAACTAAATAACCTTTACTATGGAACGTGAATTTTTCAAAATCTGAACGAACCGAATAAAACGTATTATACCCGTACCTATACCTACTCTCTATTTTAAGCTCTCGATTACTAAACCTAGTCCTAAACCTAACAAAATCTTTAACAATATCCTAAGTGTTGTTTCCAGCACTGATACATCCACAACCTCAATGTCAATCTCACCCTCACCCTCACCCTCAACCTCACCCTTACCCCCACCCTTACCCTAACTACCACCCTTACCCGTAGAAGTAGTCTTATTTATCAGCATATAAGGGTCCCCACAAAAGTTTATTCAGGGAGACGTAATTTTCAATGCGGTCCTAACGACAAATAAAAGTGATTTCATATTGTTGTTCTTTTACAGTATACAAACCGATATTGTGGACAACACAGTACCCAGACGCCTTTACTTTCCTTAACGTGAGATATGTACACAGAGGGGTAGTGTTGAATTCACAAACAAATTATGAATTGCTGATAAGCAGAAAATAAAACAACTAGACGGCGGCGTATTCTACTTGCGGGTCAGCTCGTAGACAAATAAATCTCATATTTAATTTAACATCTGTCAGCTTAAGCCACACACGTTCAACGTGTGTTGGTTGTTATGGTTTTTTTTTGTTAACAATAATCTAATTCCTTTAGCCGACTTGTTTAGAAAAGGATTGAGATTCAAATTAGTTTTCGCATTATCATCATTCCTGTTGGGCATAAGGACGCAACTAAAGCTCTGTATCGTACTCGGGTTTTGGCGACTTTTTAAAGTTGAGCCCACGATATGCCAGCTGTTTCTGCTTCATTGAGAATTTATCTCTTCCACGTTTGTTTTGGCCTATCTACCCTATCTACCCAATCTACTCTATCTACCCCATCTACCCTATCTACCCTATCTACCCTATCTACCCTATCTACCCTATCTACCCTATCTACCCTATCTACCCAATCTACCCTATCTACCCTATCTACCCTATCTACCCTATCTACCCTATCTACCTAATCTACTCTCCTCTTTCCTTGGGGATTCCAATCTAGAGCCTGTCTGATGATCTCGCTATTTGGTTTACGCAAGGTGTGTCCTATCCATCCCCATTTGCGATTTTGTATTTCTTTGCCAATGGGGTTCACAGAAACAGCATACTACGCGGTCAAATCTCTAATCATGATTACCGCAACCCTAAGATCATATGAGATGGTGTTGCCTGGTGGTAGCGCGCTAGACAACTACGCCTCGCGTCCGGACAAAGTATTCGTAGTCTGTCGGACGTCCCTGAGTCCACTCAGCTCTAATGGGTACCTGACTTACAATAGGGAAAGTAGTAGTGGCTGACGACGCCATCCCTTCATAGTCTATTTATAAATAGATGAACTACTTTATCTGCCCTGTGAATCTTCAGGTCCCAAATGGAACGTTTACTTTAACAATGATCAGACTGATCTATATAAAACATAATTGTTCGTGTTCTTTAAACAACTAGGTATAAAGTTCTCCTTCCAAAGCAGATAGGGACGGTCTACTGACTTGAACCCGGATTCGAACTCGAGACTTACGGGTTAGCAGTCTAGCTCTCTACCGCTAGGTCACTCCGCCCCGAACAACCATGTATAGGAAAAGTTAATCTAACAAATTGGATTTTTAGACCCTGTGAAATGACGTTTTAGTTTTGTTCGAGATCAACCTATCAATACACACAAACAATTTCTTAACATATTTTATTGCAGATGATTTGCATCCACAGTCTCGCAGGCATAGCTTTGTGATGTATTATTGGAATCATAGTTTTTTATAACAAGAAATCTGATTAGGTAATGCATGTTTTACAAAGTATTGAAACCCTCAACCTTACACTCTGCTTAACCATTAGCCTTTCATCACTAGGCTTTCATCATCATTTCCTGTTCGTGCCCAAGACACAAGTGGCAGATGAAGTAGAGTTAATTTGCTTCGGAGGCACCGGCATATGAAGGGATAGTGTGGTCTGCACTATGCCCAGCCGCCTTTGTTTCCGCAATGTAAGATAGGTACCCATCAGAGTTGGGTGGACTCAGGGACTGTCTACTGATGAACCCGGATTTGAACTCGAGACTCTCGGATTAGCCGTCTAGCGCTCTACCACTAGGCCACTTCGTCCTACAAAACAGGCTCTGCTCACCTAATTAAAATAATGTGGACGGCGTGGTCCCGAGTTCGAACCCATGGCAGGTAAATCACACTAGCTAGGGACAGTCGCCCAACTATGAGAGAAAAACACCAAAATTGCACAACTGCAAAAAGAAAAGCATATCCAGAAAAAAAAACAAGTTAATTAAAAAGTCTAGTGACATTTATGCGCAATTTCCTTATGTTATCTAAAAATAGCTCTGTCGTAGCGTAAATCAAGAGCAGGGTTAGTATAACCATTGGTTAGTTATTAAAACGTTTTTTATTAATATTTTTTTTTCAGTATTTTACATGTGAAAGGGGCTGGGGAGTTATTTAATTATTATTTTATTACAAAAAAGGTGAATGTCACTTTTTGTGTTCCTTTGAGGATTGTTGTGGTTTTTAGTTAAGTAGTCCGCTATTATGACGCTGATATGATTTTGATTTTACAATGGTTTGTAGCCTGGTTATTGTGTCTTGTTTATATTTTAATGTTATTATTTATGCAAACTTTGTTTTGGATTGTTGCTCAACTTTGCTTTATGTCCTGAATGTTAGTTATTGTTGGATTAGGGACTATTTTCTTGTGCGTAGAATTGTTTTTCGTTCGTGAATGTGGTGTGTGGACAGGGAGGGACATTCAGCGGGAATGTCGAGGCCTGTGTTTTGAAGTGTTTGTGTATCACATTTATGTGGTGTATGGTAAAGTAGAGCTATTTTTATACTGTTTTATTATGGTTTCCTTTTAATGGTTTTCTTATTTTATATACGAAGTGACTACGTACTATTTAGTCACTTTGAGAAATCTCAATGGTTGATGTATCTAGACCACGTGGTAGTATGGTGGTCTGGGTTTAGATTTTAGTCATGGATCTAGAGAATCTAGAATCTATTTCTAGATTTTACTTACATATTTTATGAGAACCTCTTGTTGAGGCTGATTATGGTGTGCATTGAACTAGTAGTTTTATGCTCAGTGACCTGATATTTACGTTTAAGTGTGTTCTTTGTACTACTTTCATTTGAAAGTTCATTTTGTACAATATCCATTTTATTTTCAATTGTGTCAACTTCTTAGTGCCTTGTGTATAACTTTTTTTACATTTTGAATTGATTTGTCTATTTTTCCTCTTTCTAGGATGGTGGTCCGAAATTGGGTGTTTTGTTCCGTTGAGTTCTGTTTCTGTTTTGTATGCCTCCAGTGTTCTGTTTTACCTAGATTCTAGTTTTTTTATAAGCTTGGTTCCATATTTTTTTGTTAAATGAATTTTATTATATTGTTAAAGTTTTTGTTTTATTTTTAGTAGTTTTATTATTTAGACTAAGGTTAGGTTATTAACCAGTCTGGGTTTAGCCGGGCTTGCACTGACCGGACGGTAATAGAGAAGCCTAGGGAAGGGTAGAGTAGATTTTAGGTATCCCCCCCCCCCCTAGCAGGGCTTACACATGTTTTATTTACAATAGAGTTATATGACTAAAAACCATTGCGCGCCTAGCTACCGAACGTGATGTCGCAGCCATTGAACGTGATGGCGCAGCTATTGAACGTGATGACGCGTGTGGTGTGGTTGGATAAAAATGCCTACTAATTCGGTCCAAATTTTAATTAATTCAAAAAAAATTTTGTGACCGAACGAAAGGATATTTTTGAAAACTTTCTTCGGCTATATTGTTTTAAATTATGGCAGGAATCGATTGGTACATGTTTCAAGTCGCTAAGTGGTCTGGTTGCCGAGATATGGGCAAAAAACTGCATTTTTTCGAGGTTTTTTGGCTTTTTCGGGAAATCCATGAAAGAAACCCGGAATTTTTATGGCCTATGTTCATCTTCGTAACTTGCTTAACATAATTGCTTTTGGAACTAGTCCTCAATATTGCTTCGTTGAGGAGATATACGACTTAAAGCTGCGGACACACATTCATCCATCCAGAAATGACGGGTTAATAAACGCAATTCTCCAGAATGGAAATTGCGCTAAAAATGGCATGATTCATATGCAACGGAACATACGGTACAAAACATGTTGACACGTATTACTCAATGGACACTAACGAGAATAGTTTCGAAACAAGTTGAAATGCCCATTAGATTTTTTTTAATGTACGAGATTATCAAAATAAGTATGATTATAAAAACTCGACAGTTTAGTTTTTGTCGGACTAAACTAACGATTGGATGTATTTGATGTTTTGAATATTTTTGAAAACTAAGCAAAAACAAGAAATCCAAATACAATTTTATTTTTGTCGCTTACAATAAATATTAATAGACTAGGCCATGTGGTTTAAATAGGTATGATAGGTTTAAATAGGTATGATTTCTTAAAACATTTTCATCGGCAAAGTTTTGAAGACAAATTACTACAAATTAGAGTTTAAAGAAGATCGATCTCGGCTTTGTTCTGTACAGAGGCGTAGCGAGGGGGTCGGGGGAGTACACATGTCCCCGGGCGCTGACCTTAGCGGGCGCCAAAATGAGTTGGAAAAACAAATTAAAATCTCATTGTAGTTGCAGTTTTGCCCTGTACTTGTTCCAAAACATGGAACAGCTGTCCAGCGACTCTATTTGAGTCACAATGTTTTCATCAATGTTTGCAACATGGAGGACAAAGGTATTTATACCCAAAGCTAGATTTCAAATTGTTTTGAATTTTCTGAGCAAAGTACCTTAGCCACTTCTAACAAACATTTTTTTCCGTGAACAAAAAGATCTCCGAGGGCCGGATGAGAAGACCTCGCGGACCGCATCTGGCCCGCGGGCCGTAGTTTGGAGACCCCTGCTCTAAAGTTTGCAATTTGTGTCGCCTCTCCCCTCCATTTTTCGGGAGATGGTGTAAATGTGTATGTCCTTTATTATGTTCTCCGCAATTGTTTGAGGCGTTACAAAATTGTTTTAATCCACAAAAAACAACTTTTAACTACTAAACTTTACTTATTATTTTTGTGAATCTCAGTTAGGGGAAATAAAGGAAAATATTTGCAAGCATCAGGGACTCTTCTGGCAAATGAGGCCATCTTGAAAAAACAGCTTTCTGCAGAAGTCCCAATTTTTTTAAAAATTAACATATGTATTGATCATATAATCATTATTCTTTCTTTTACCAACCCTAATAGAGTCAGCTGGCTAGTTTTTATAACAGACAATACTCTAGAACTATTTATTTTTTTCAAATTTTAAAAAATTTGGTATAGTGAAATACCTTTAAAATTGATGCTAAATTGAATGAGAAATAGTCGACTATTTAGTCAACACTCGCCTTCACGCTTTCTACCACTAACAAATAAACAAAACAATTGAAAAGAAACGTTCATTTGTAAACGATTATTAGCTTTAGCAACAGCAGTTTTTTTAGTAATCCTTTGTAGAACGTTTTACAATGTATTTACAATGCATTGACTGTATGTAAGTATGAACTGACAGACATTTCAGTTGATAGTGCTTTACTTAGATAAAAAAAAAACGAAAACATCTTCCTCAGTTCATCTCAAGTTTTATTTCGAGCTTCCTAGCCGGAAAATTTTCCCTGGAACAGAATTAGTCCGGTTTCTCTATCCCTGAGGAAATACAGGAATGGATGATCCGCCACAAATTGGATATCTGCTTCTGTTGTTGTAAGGGCGGGGCCTTTGTTTGTTTCTTCGGTAGTTTCTGCCGCCGCTGTGGTCCCTGTCTGTGTGACGTCAAATCTTACCTTGTGGATCACTTGGCTGATGTGGGTTGTGCCTGTGGGGGGAGCGTCATTTTAAGAGTAAAATAAGAGTAAAACAATTTTAAGAGTAAAATATCGTTTTTCAAACACGCGCGCACACACACATACAGGTACATACAGGTACATACATATATATATATATATATATATATATATATATATATATATATATATATATATATATATATATATATATATATATATATATATATATTTATTTATTTATTTATTTATTTATTTATTTATATATATATTAATAGATATATATATATATGTGTGTGTGTGTGTTGTGTGTTGTGTGTGTGTGTGTGTGTGTGTGTGTGTGTGTGTGTGTGTGTGTGTGAAGGTTGGGTTGGCAAATTGCTAGCTTCTACCCATGAAAAAAATACCTGCCTAAGCCTCTCGGTGTTTACTATGTGTAAGTTGACCTCAGACGTTCAGTGTATTGAAAACGTCATCGTGTACTGTGTATTCTAGCTTTTAACAATATGTGTGTAACACTTCATAATCTAAATTACAATTTTAAATTGCACACATCGATGCAGTGAGACTGCATCTTGTTTTCGAAATTCACTGAGTGGATTTATTAATTAAAATTCTAATAAACACATTGTTAAAAAAAATAACTTTCAGAAACCGTATTGTTTTCTTAATACTAAAAGTGAATTTGTTTTTTATTTTCTGGTTTAGAGAATTAAACGATGGAATTAGATCTTTGGTTACCTGAGGTGATTCGAGGAAATTCAGCGCCGGGACCAAAAGCCTTGGCTATACCAAGTTCTTTGAGAGGTTTCATCAAGTCAAGCGTTGTCTCTGTTGTGAACTTTGGAATCTTCACCTCAGCATAATAGATTTTCAGGTCCATGAAAAGGCAGTTGACGTTATGCGGATCAGACAGATATTTTTCTGTAAAATATTTTTGTTTTTAATTACTGGCACGAAATTCGAGACTTTACATACTTTGTTATTTATTTCTGTTGATTTTAAAACTTTTAGAACTACAAATTAAAGCTAAATATTGGCTAGGTGTTCCAAATCAATATTAGAAGAAACCTTAGTAGTGCCCCATTTCATATTTTTACCGGTTTAGCTTATGACAATTTATTTTTTCTAAATTCCCTGAATCAATTTTAATATTATAGCATGTGTAATAATAATTACCGAAAAAGAATAAAATAGAAACGATGTGTTTAGAATGAACGCCTTCGTCGGAACAGACAGTATGAAATAGTATTTTATATTTTAAAAGTAGCGTAATAAAAGTGATCTATTATCGGAGTTTCTTACTGGCATCTTTTCGGGGTGGGAGGAGGGGGGGGGGGGGAGGGCGAAATGGAATTGAAACAGGAAACATACTTTTACCAGTGTCCGCCCCCCATCCCCCCCCCCCCCCGGACACCCCGCACACAGAGAAAAAAGTCTGGAAGAAACAAAACACTGCATAGTATCCAATTAAAAATATCTCAGGACAAAATATCTCAGGACAAAATATCTCAACATGTTTTTATTTTGTCAATTACCAAGATATCAGATATTGTCAATAATTATGCTTTTAAAATAACTAGGGGCATGTTGAATGTTTTATTTCTGGAATGACGTTACACTTTTGCATTATAAAAAAGCAAAGCTAGAAAGCGAATATTTTAGCCGTAATTTCGCGTTTTAGAAAACTGTTTTAATAAATTGGAATTGGAATTGATTAAACCACTCTATGTTGACAAGATTTTCAAACAAGATTTTGGAAAGATATCGATGTTTTAAGAAAAAAAAAAACTTCATTTTTGAGGGGGGGGGGGTGTAGGCTGAGGTGTGACTTCATTTTAAGGGGGGGGGGTCAGGCTTTTAATGACGATGTGTGAAGGAGGGGGGGGGGAGAAAAAAGTCCCCAAAAAAAGCGTGGCGTCATTTATGAATGACCCCTTTGCCAAATGATTTGTATAACACTAAAAATGTTATGAAATAACAAGTGAAATTAGATTTCCAAGTTAAATTAAAATCAGCAATATTTCGTTTTGGTGCCTCAAATTTGGGAGGTGACTCAAATTTCGGTCAACCATGGCTTGTCACGTTACTTCAACCGCATTGTATGTATGTATTCAAAATAGAACATTGCAAATAACTGAAATTTTCAAAAAACCATCGACATCACATTTGTTAGATGTAATTTAATGTTGTTTAACAATAGTGTGCAATGTTGTTGTCAACATACCAAGACTTGCGATACCATCATCCGTCAGTGGCAGGGCTATGTACATGGAAAATCTTCCTCCCGCGTAAGGGATCTCGCCCACCTCAAATTGATTGGGTTCATCTTTCTTGTAGTTTATAAACATGTTTCCGCTAATCATATCAGGCGTAAAGGACGGACTAGTAAAGAAACATTTCAAATGAACATAAATAATTATCTCCCTCTCTCTCTCTCTCTCTCTCTCTCTCTCTCTCTCTCTCTATATATATATATATATATATATATATATATATATATATATATATATATATATATATATCAATTTATGTGTGTTTGTTTCTTTGATTTGTATGCATTGCTACACCTTTCATCCGATCGCCAAGAAACTTTGCGAATACTCCTGGGGATGTATATGCGGGAAAAAAATAAATTCGCAGTGGGACGCCACGGCAAGGAGCTATTCGAGTCTTCTCTATACACGGTATATAAAAATACAAGTCAACTAAGGTTGATGAGAATACTCGTGAGAAAGTTTGCGCGGAAAAAAAATTCTTATAGGTGGCGCCCGGGAGGGTGCGATTTTTGTCACATTTTGGCGCCCAGAGTTCCACACACCCCCGTTCAAACTTTTGATTTACACCCCCCGCTTAAACTTTCGATTTTCGATTCCTTTTTCCAACCCATTTTGGCGCCCCATAATTTCAGCGCCCGGGGACATATTCCCCCACTGCCCCCCCCCATCGCTACGCCTCTGGTGTAGGCAAAGCGGTGCCCTGACAAATATGATTCAAGAAATGTTGCGCAGGCAATGTTTAGCATAGCATAGCATAGCATAGCATAGCATAGCATAGCATAGCATAGCATAGCATAGCATAGCATAGCATAGCATAGCATAGCATAGCATAGCATAGCATAGCATAGCATAGCATAGCATAGCATAGCATAGCATAGCATAGCATAGCATAGCATAGCATAGCATAGAGTAGCATAACATAACATAACATAACATAACATAACATAACATAACATAACATAACATAACATAACATAACATAACATAACATAACATAACATAACATAACATAACATAACATAACATAACATAACATAACATAACATAACATAACATAACATAACATAACATAACATAACATAACATAACATAACATAACATAACATAACATAACATAACATAACATAACATAACATAACATAACATAACATAACATAACATAACATAACATAACATAACATAACATAACATAACATAACATAACATAACATAACATAACATAACATAACATAACATAACATAACATTTTTTAAGTTTTAATTATTATATATTAGCTTTTTCACATTTGTTTTTACCCCTATCCAACTCTCACAATACACACACTCAAACACACAACAAAGCTTTTATAAACATCCGTCTCCATAGGCGTATACTACGTTCGTTAAAAGATCGACGAGTCATCAATATTACATTATATTAAATTAAGAAAGTACATAACCATGAACTTCAAATTGTTGGCCGTAGATTTTTGGTTGTCTATATCATATTTCTAATCGAACCCATGTTAAAGCAAGTCAATTTTATATAACCTCATCATCTTCAATCTAAATTTATATATTTAAAATAAAAAATACAGCATTTGTGATATTTTAAAATGTATTGCCATTAGAAAGTACACACTACGCCGCTGCTTATTTTAATTTAATATGATCATGTGGCGACGATATCCTTGTATCAATTTACGAATTAAGCATAATTAGAAAAAATAAATATTGCGTTTCAATATTTCGATACATACCTATCATGACGTGGACCAAACTGAAGTTACAATTTTACTCGTTTCACAATTCAAACTGACATAACAGATTTCTAGTTCCCCCTTCATATCTTCAGGTAAGTCTTCATTGTTTTTCACTTTCGTATGATAAGAAATAAAAGCACATTTATTTAGAAACTCAGTATTTATTTACGTTCAGGTAAAATCAATGGTTGTGTTAAAGACTAGGTGAAATCTATCTATTCATGCGCACTTAGAGTTTAGGCACCGTATCCTCAGTTTGATATTAAATAATCATTATATAATAATTTATTGATACTTATAAAATTTATTTACAGATGTATAAATGTATGTTTACTGGATAAGTGGCCCGTTAAGCGAGAAATACAACGGGCGCTAGGTTGATAATGTTGTCTTTTTCTCTGAAGCGAAACAAAAAAAAAAACTCAAATTTAAACGGAAATGAAAAATGTTATTTAAAGCGGATTTTTATCCAAATTCGGCATTTTTACCAGATCCGAAAATTCAGCCGGATACGGAAATTCAGACTGAAATAGGAGAAATTTAACAGGAAACGAAATTTCATTGAAAACGGAACCTTATTCGGAATCGGCACTATTACCGGATCCGTAAATTTATACGGAAATTTAGATCTTTATCAGTTACGAAATTTAACTAAATTTAACCTGCAATAAAATTTTAGCTGAAAACAATTTGTAATCTTGAACGATATTAAAAACGGGAACGTAAATATATCCTGAAACGAACATTTTAATAGATAAAGAAATTTAACTGCAAACGGAACCTTATCCGAAGACAACAATTTGACCCAACCGGAAATTTAACCGCAACCTGAAATTAACTGAAATCGGACACTTAATATGTACGGAATTTAACTGGAAACGGAAATATATTCGGAATCGGCATTTTAACCTAAACAGGAAATTCAGTTTCAAATGAAACCTCTAATCAGCATAACTTTAAGCATAATCCTAATACTAACGCTTACTATATATATATATATATATATATATATATATATATATATATATATATATATATATATATATATATATATACTTTTCCGGTATTTTTGTGTATATCTACATACACTTCTAGAATATTTCGTTTTTCCTGTTATCAATGACGTTATTACATTTGTGTATCATTTTCTACACTCCATTTTAAATTCAATTTTTATTCCATAATCAATGAAGTCATTTTTTTGTGTGTATAGATGCTAAATGTATATGTTACGGTCAAAGCCCGAAGTCGGCCAGTGCGCGCATTGGCCGGCCAATGTACAAAATATGCTGTCAAGTTTAAGCGCTTCGGACTTTGGCCAGTACGTCCCGGCCAGTGCGCGCATTGGCCAGCCAATGTACGAAATACGATCTTAGTGCTAAGTTTTCCGGGCTTTGGCCAAGAGAGCCGGCCAATCCGCGCATTGGCCGGCCATCCGCGCTTTGGCCGCACTTCGGGCTTTGACCGTAACATATATATATAAAAACGACAAAATAACTTATTTCCAAATTTTTCGCATTTGTCAGAAGATGATAAAAATCATGTTAATGGTTCTGGCCATTGCTGGCCAGCTGGCCAATGGTAGAAAAAATAAAGCATACGACCTCTCAAAAGTGACTTCAGAGTTCTCCCAGAGACTTTACCGAAAGGTGGCGCTGGACAAAGGCAGCATGGTCTTTTCTCCATTCAGGTACAAAGTCATGTCTACACGTAGAGTGTAACATAAAATAGTTTACATCAAAATGTAAGGTACAGATTCTAATGCTTTTTTTTCTTCAAATAAATGTAACTTTTTTTTTTACTTTACTGTATATTACATTACGTCACCTTTATATATATATATATGTTTTTACTTACATGGTCTTTCGCGTGAGCGCTATGGCGACTATGTTCGGTCTAAACAGTGTGATAGACAATGGATAGGATAGGGCGTTACAAACGCTCACTTATTAGAATCAGACGTGTCCTCCGGCGCCCTGGTAGGGTGCGATTTGGCTGCAAATAAAAAATCTGTTTCTGCCCACAAAGGCTCACAAGGGAAGCTGAGGGCCATGTAATACGTTTTATTTTAATAATCAGAAAAATTAATCAAGGTTAGATTATTAACCTGGGATGTTTTTTTTCGTCTGTAAAAAAATCAAACAGTTTCGTCACTTTGCGAATGATGCAATTCAGAGGCGTAGCGAGGGGGGGCGGGGGGGAGACATATGTCCCCAGGCGCCGACCTTAGGTGGGGGGGGCGCCAAATTGAAAGTTTGAGGGGGGGGTGCAAATCGAAAGTTTGAGGGGGGGGGGGGGTGCAAATGAAAACTTCGAGGGGGGTGCAAATCGAAAGTTTGAGGGGGGGGGGGGGGGGGAAAGAAAACTTCGAGGGGGGGGGGGTGCAAATAGAAAATTTGCTCCCGAGGGGGGCGCCAAATTGAAAGTATGTCCCCGGGCGCCGGGAAGGGTCGCTACGCCTCTGATGCAATTAGCATCTAAATCAATCAGAAATTGAGATCGAGCATCTAATAATAGACCATTAGTAACGCTAACATATTTCATCAGTCACACTGATGTTTAAAACACGAGAAATAATTTTTTTTTTACGTGTTAAAGAAAAAATCCTTTTCATTTGTGTCACTTTACCGAATGGCGAAATCTGCATCATTATTAACAGGATGCTATTTGGCACTCTGTTAGTTTTAAGGAGCCAGGGGCCGTATGCTGCGCTTATGCGGTAGTGTAATCGGGGGGAGGGGGGCTCATGAGCGCGCCCCTCTACCTCCCTGACACATGGGGGGGGCACCGAAGTGTGTTCTACCTCATTATTTCGGTGAGTGATTAATTTACACTCAAGGTTTTTATGCGGTAGTGTAGGTAATCCCGTGTCCTGATATTTATGATCCAAGCGTAGGCATCGTTTACATTTAAATAACTAACTTAAAGAAAACAAGGTCACGCGTCCAAGAATATAGGATTGGTAACGCATGGATGAAACCCTTCTTATATATTTTGTCGGACTTTCTTCTATTCCCGCGACAACGCGCGAGGACGGGTACGCTAGTACATATATATTTATAATTATCTCTCCGCCTCTCTCTATCTCTCCCTATATATATTTATTTCTCTCTGTCTCTCCCCCTTTCTCTTTCCCTCTCTCTCTCTCTCTCTCTCTCTCTCTATACATATATATATATATATATATATATATATAATCATCTCTGTCTCTCTCTCTATATATATATACATATAATTATCTCTCTCTCTGTCACTCTCTATCTCTATCTCCCTCTATATATAATTATCTATCTCTCTGTTTCTCTCTGTTTCTCTCTCTCTCTCTCTCTCTCTCTCTCTCTCTATATATATATATATATATATATATATATATATATATATATATATATATATATATATATATATATATATATACGTAGCATTCACTCAATTTTGACTCTGACATCGCTGGGAGCATATGGAAAAACAAAGGATGAAATGCTTAAGACGCTTGGTGTCACATCGATTTCTCGAGCCTCTAAAAAGTATGAGGAAGTTATCAAACAGGTTTGACGTTATCTTCAATAATTAGAATATTAGGATTACTAGTCTGCTTAACAATGTTATTTGTAAAGAAATAATTTTTTCATCATTTCTACTTTGTCATGATCCGTACGGTGCCTGATAGATTATCATATTGTTGAAAAGTAAAGATTCCTCTTTAGAGCTAACGATCCATAGGGTATATGAAGTGGAGTTCATATGTTTATTGACCTCGGCACATAAAGGGATAATGTGGTCACAGAGGTGTAGCGAGGGGGGGGGGGGGTACATATGTCCCCGGGTGCCGACCCTAGGGGGCGCCAAAATGGATTGAAAAAAAATTGAAAGCTCAATTTAGCTCCATTTTTGCATTATAAATATAAAAAAATATATGGGGGGCGCCAAATTGAAAGTTTGTCTCGGGGGGGGGGGGGGGGCGCCAAAATGAAAGTTTGTTCCCGGGACCCGGAATGGTCGCTACGCCTCTGTGTGGTCAGTACTATGCCCAGCCGTCTTTACTTTCCCCTCCGCCTTTACTTTCCCCTAATGTGAGTTAGGTGCCAATAAGAGTTGGTCGGACTCAGGGACGTTCCGGTAACGTGAATTCGGTTTCGAACACGAATCTACCGAGTTAGCAGTCTAGTGCTCCACCGCTAGGCCACGCCGTCTTATATTGTGACATTATATCTAGAAACCTTGATCTCTCACAGACGAACTCCAATAAAAATGTGGACATCGGCACAGGAAACGCTATTTTTGTCAAACCTGAATCACAAATCAAAAAGCGATTTGCTAAAGAAGCTGAGACCAAATTTAGCGCCACAACAACGAACTTTGACTTATCAGCCCCTGGAGGACCCGAGAAAGCAATCAATGATTATATTGCTGAAGCCACGAAAAACTTGATTAAAAAAGTTTTGTCAAAAGGTTGTTCTGCAATTTAAAAAACATATCTGTATGTTTTAAAATTTGTTTTGACTAGATGATTAAGTAAATTTTCGTGAAAACACGTGTGAATACTTGCTTAGTTAAAGGGGGGGGGGGATAATTTTATTGATGAAACATAATAAATCAAAATTGAAGTTAACTCAGCCACATTCATAAACTCATGACTAAGTTAAGAATATCACCCTCTTTCATTATTAATGTATAAAATATTATCTCTATCCCTATTCCTAAAACCCCAATACCAGCCCTATCCCTAACCCTTACCCTTACCCTTACCCTTACCCTTACCCTTACCCTTACCCTGACCATTACCCTTACCCTTACCCTTACCCTTACCCTTACCCTTACCCTTACCCTTACCCTTACCCTTACCCTTACCCTTACCCTTACCCTTACCCTTACCCTTACCCTAATCAAATTCTAATCTAACCCTAACCCTAACCCTAAACCCTAACCCTAATCTAACCCTAACCCTAACCCTAACCCTAACCCTAACCCTAATCATAACCCTAACCCTAACCCTAACCCTAACCCTAACCCTAACCCTAACCCTAACCCTAACCCTAACCCTAACCCTAACCCTAACCCTAACCCTAACCCTAACCCTAACCCTAACCCTAATCTAACCTTAACCCTAACCCTAATCTAACCCTAACCCTAATCTAACCTTAACCCTAACCCTAATCTAACCCTAATCTAATTCTAACCCTAAACCTATCCATATCCTTCGCCCTAACTATACCTTAAGCTATGACCGGGGGGTAATGTCCGGGGTAATTGAACTAGGGGGGGGGGTAATGTCCTGTTCCCGTTCAAGATAGTTAACAACACTAATGTATTACTGCAAATGGTGCTTACACTAAAATGTACTAAAATAAATGTATTTACAATTTTTTGAGGATCCATCACGGCAAGCACGGCTATGGTTTTAGTCAACACAATTTTCTTTAATGGAGCCTGGGTTAAGAATTTCAACGATGCCCGAAATCAAACGTTCTCAAAATCAGAGAAGAAGAATATAACGGTAAGGTTTCTTGTTAACGGGAAATGCAAGCTTAAGTGAAAGAATGAAATCATGAAGTAAGAAATGTATAGAGAGTGTGAGAGTGTGGGTGAGTGAGTGAGAGTGTGAGGGAGATTGTGTGAGTGGGTGGGTGAGTGAGAGAGTGAGGGAGATTGTGTGAGTGGGTGGGTGAGTGAGAGTGTGAGAGTGAGAGAGTGAGTGAGAGAGTGAGAGATTGTGCGTGAGTGTGCGAGTGAGATTGTGCGAGTTAGAGAGTGTGTGATTGAGAGTGTGAGAGTGAGAGAGTGAGAGCGAGTGAGTGAGTGAGAGTGTGTAAGTAAGAGAGTGAGAGAGTGTGTGAAAGAATGGGTGAGTGAAAGAATAAGAGAGTATGTATGAGTCAGAGAGTGTGTGTGAGTAAGAGTGTGTGAATGAGAGAGTGTGTGAGTGAGAGAGCGTGTGTGTGAGTGAGAGAGTGTGAGTGATAGAGAAACGCAACAAATAACCCATAAGAACACGAACGGAAACAGCTCACATAATCAAGTGCGTTTAAATATAGTAACAATTTGTTTTGTCTGCCATTTCAGATTGAAATGATGGCGAAAGAAATGGAGATCAAGCACAAGAAAGATACATCCAATCACGTTCAAGTTGCCGAGATCCCATTCAAGGGAAGAAGGTTTGCTTTGTATATAGCCCTGCCACTGAAAGTGGGCGGTATCGCAAGTCTTGGTATGTTGACAACAACAAAAATTTAAAGATATATGTTCGTTTCTGAATTAGCCCTCCAAATTCGAATGTGTGTGCAAAAATACACATAACCTAGTATTTACTGTGAGGAAAGAATGTTGTAAAAAATATGGGAACAGCATTTGGTCTTAACATATTGTTGTACTCCTAATCAGAGGCGTAGCGAGGGAGGGGCGGGGGATTCAGACCGCACCGGGTGACACCATTTAGGGGGTTGACACCAAGGCAAAAAAATTGCAAAATTTACAGAAGAAAAATGTTCTTTTTCCAGTTCCATTAATGATAACTTAAAGTTTAAAAGTCTTTTAACTAGAAGTAATAATGCAACATCCAACTGTATTATTAACAGACTATAGATAAACATCGTTACCATTAAGTATGCAGTGATTAATGCTTATACACATACATGTAAGCATATGTGACATATATTGAAAATATAGTCCGACACATAAACACACTTAGACAAAAAATATATATATATATATATACATATACACACATACACACACACACATATATATATATATATATATATATATATATATATATATATATATATATATATATATATATATATATATATATATATATATATATATTGTTTCTTGGGTGGGGGGGGGGGGGTGGCACCACGAATTGCCGCACCGGGTAACACCCGACCTATCGACGCCACTGCTCCTCATGTAATGTGTCCTTTTCACATTCTTTAGTAGTTCAAATTTATTTTAATTTTATTTGTGTTGGTTATCAGTGGGTCACAAGAGCAAAACATGCGAGCCCCGAAAACCGAACTAAATAAAATACTTTCTAATATTCTAATTCGTATTACTTGATCATAGACGTTTTGTCAATAGGTTGTTCCAGAGTTTCTTCCAGGCATCTCTTCGGGGGGTAGAGGGCCAGAGCCCCCCCCCCCCCCCCCGCAGAAAAAGAAAAACTACCACCAACCCCCCCCCCCCCCGAACGAAATCGAATTTATTTAGAAAACATATACTTTTAACAGTGTCCGCCCCCCCCCCTCCGACGGAAATTTGAGACTCCCCCCCCCCCCCCCGAAAATTTCAAGTGTACCCCCGGGTAGAAAAAAAGTCTGGAAGAAACACCGGGTTGTTCTGCAATAAAAAAATGTATGTTTTAAAATTGTTTTGACTAGATGATTTAGCACAGTAATAGTATATTAGGTCACTTTTGGAGCGAAGGCGCAGGGGGATGCGGATGCGCAGGCGCAAAGGATATATAGTAAAATACTCGGATGCGGATGCGCAGGCGCAGCCTGGGACAACGAGATATATTAAAATACTCCAGCCGCAGGCGCAGGCGCAGGGCGCAGGCGCAGCCTGGGACAACGTGACATAGTAAAACACTCCACATACTGGCGGATGGGGATGCGGATGGGGATGGGGATTAAAATCTCATTAAAATTACGTAACTAGGTCACCGCTGGTGATTACGTAACTAGGTCGCCTGCGGTGATTACGTCACAAGGTCACCGGTGGTGACCTACTGACCTACTGACCTACTGATCTACTCCCCATCCCCATCCCCCTGCGCATCCTCCCCATCCCCATCCGCATCCCCATCCCAGGATGTGGAGTATTTTACTCTATCACGTTGTCCCAGGCTGCGCCTGCACCCTGCGCCTGCGGCTGGAGTATTTTACTATATCTAGTTGTCCCAGGCTCCCCATCCCCATCCCGAGTATTTTACTACAGAGGCGTGGCGACCCTTCCCGGCGCCCGGGCACAAACACAAACTTTTCGATTTGCACCCCCCCCCTCGAGATTTCCATTTGCACCCCCCCCCCCTCAAACTTTTGATTTGCACCCCCCTCGAGATTTCCATTTGCACCCACCTCAAACTTTCGATTTGCGCCCCCCTCAACCTTTCAATTTATTTTTCAAACCCATTTTGGCGCCCCCTAAGGTCGGCACCCGGGTACATATGTGCCCACCCCCTCGCTACGCTACTGTTTTACTATATCTCGTTGTCCCAGGCTGTGCCTGCGCATCCGCATCCACCTGCGCCTGAGCCTTCGCTCCAAAAGTGACCTAATATACTACTACTCACAGTTTTGTCAATACATGTATGAATACTTGGTTAGTTAATGAGAGAGAGGGGGGGGGTAATTTGATTGATAAAACACAATAAATCAAAATCGAAATCTGCCGTGTCATATTTAAAAAACTCATGACCTAATTAAAAATGTCACTCTCTTTCATTATTAAAATGTGAAACCTTAATGGGTCGCGGACATCATGCTTGACGTCATTAGACAATACAGTCTGAACCTATTTTACAGAACAACTGATATCGCATCCAACTAAAATGGAGAAGCTTTTTAAAGGCCTCAAGAAAAAAAGAGTCTTTGTTGATATTCCCAAGTTTACGACAGAGACAACACTTGACTTGAAGCAACCTCTCATAGAGCTTGGCATGGTCGAGGCGTTTGGTCCAGGAGCTGACTTTAGGGACATATCTTCGGGTAACCCACAACTCGTTTGATACTTTAATTATGTCTCTAAGTAAGAGATAATATATGTAATTAGATATTTTGTCATCTAGATATCCTGGCATGAAATATTTATTTTCTCCATGATGCCATTTGTCTTAGAAAATATTGTCCTTAAAGTTTTTGTTTTTATGACCATTTGTCTTAGAAAATCTAGTCCTCAGATATTTAGTCTTTGAGGCTATTTGCCTTAAAATATTTTGTCCTGAGATATTTTGTCTTTGTAGAATATTTTGTCCTGAGATATTTTGTTTTTGAGGCTATTTGCCCTAGAATATTTTTAACCTGAGATTTTTTTGAGGCTATTTGCCTTAGAATACTTTTTCCTGAGATTTTTTGTCTTTTAGGCTATTTGCCTTAGAATATTTTGTCCTGAGATATTTAGTCTTTGAGGCTATTTGCCTTAGAATATTTTGTCTTGATATATTTTGTCTTGGAGACTATTTTCCTTAGGATATTTTGTCCTGATATACTTTGTCTTAGAGACTATTTGTCTTAGAATATTTTATCCTTGGGACCATTTGTCTGAAAATATATTTTTTCTCTGAGATATCTTCTCATCATCCTGTATTTGTAACGGTCACATCACTGGGTGGATCTATTTCTTTACTCTTGAAATAATTCACATATACAGGGAGCCTCAGTATCAGCGATGTGCTCCACAAAGCCAAAATTGAAGTCAAGGAAATTGGCGTTACAGCGGCCGCAGCGACGGTCCTACAAGCTAATACTAGGATGCTGGGCCGTCAACCACAGGCCATCTTTGTGGCGAATCATCCATTCCTGTATTTCCTCAGGGATAGACGAACCGGACTAATTCTGTTCCAGGGAAAATTTTCCGGTTAGGAAGCTCGAAATAAAACTTGAGATGAACTGAGCAAAATGTTTTTTTTTATTTATGTAAGAAATCGGAAATAGCGTAAATTACAACTTCCGGTCAACGGAAATCACTCTAAATATAACAGAAGACAGAGAATGAGATCTTTTAAGTACTTGTGAAATTTCATTTATCTATCTGAAACAGTACTCAAGTTATAGGCTTTTGAGAAATTGAAAGTAGAATAAGTGCCACTTTTGGTTACCGGAAATCGCTGAAAAGTTGGTACAGAACTACAAATTTGATATAATACTTATATATGAAATTTCATCAACCTATCTGTAACGGTACTAAAGTTATCGTGTTCACATACACACACACACAAATACACACAAACAGACATTCGGACAAGATTGCAAAATTATGTTTTTCCGACTCAGGGAGGTGTAAAACGTCGAGATTTGCAAAAATATGTGGGTTTTTTATTTTTTTATTTTATTTTATTTTTTTTTTTTTTTGCACAATACTTTCTCTATACTTCGTATGCGAAAAAGTAAAAACTAAAGTCGACAAAACAAAACAGACTGAACACCCAAGCGGACTACTAACCAAACACCACAGAAATACAACACAGAAAACACTTCACCACACAGGGCTCGACATCCCAACAGAATGTCCCTTCCTGTACTACGCCCACCGCTGCGCAACAGCTGATTGTTGTGGCGGACGTAGGTATCACGTGATTTGGGACAAGTGTTTGCAAGGACTCTATATCGTTACTACGGAAGCGTATCTGAAACTTTGGTCAAACTCAGTATGATACGCCCCGCCTCCCTCTTTATGGGTTTGAGGTTTATTTATTATGTTTTTAAAATAAAATAAGACATTGGTCGCCAGAATTAACAAACTATTTTTCGAGCTACTAACATTTTTTTTAGATTTTGGGGGGGGGGGGGGGGGAATTATATTTATTTTCTTATAATTTATTGCATCTAAAAGTTTATTGTTATAAACCATTTCTTACAGTTTATATTTTCTATTTATATTTTACGGTTAAAGTAAGTACATATTTAAATTTTAAAAACCTGCTATCAGCACCCCATATTGATTATTTTCATCGGTTTTTAATTTAAGTCAAAAAGCTCTTGACAAAAAACATTTATCTTGAGTAGGCCTACTCTATCGGAAGTTTAATCAAAAATTTATTTGAGCTCTACTTATAAGCCCAAATCCCCTCAACCTACCACGCTGTTAAAAAAAACCATTGAATCATCATTTAATTACACATTTGCAGTTTCAGATTTTAAAATAAAATTGTAATTAGATGTTCTGTATTTGATCTATGTATAAGTAAACCATCTTAAATGAATGAAAGTAGACTAAATGTAAGAAAGAAGAGTATTACTATTATAAATCTGTACCAGTCTTTACAAGCCGATGATGAAAATTATAATACTAAAACTAACATGCAAGGCAAGCTGACTCAGTAAATTACATGTCTGAGGTAAAAAAAATGGTAAAAATAAAATAAAATCCAAGACTTTTAATAACTATATTGTATTGTTGTCTGTCTTGGCTTTTTGAAAATGTAAACTAAGCCCATACGACAGCTCATTAAAAACAACCCAGATTTATGGCTTGTAAAAAATAAAACTGGTTAGGAAAATGACAAAGATCGGTTTGTGACATACACGATGGCCCCTATGTTTTACAATGACCCCGATGTTTTAAAAATGGCCCCTATGTTTTAAAATGGCCCTATGTTTTAAAATGGCCCTATATTTTACAATGGCCCTATGTTTAAAATGGCCCTAAGTTTCACGATGGCCCCTATGTTTAACGATGGCCCCTATGTTTTACAATGGCCCTATGTTTTAAAATGGCCTCTATTTTTTTATTTGGTAGCTTAACTCTCAGATGGTCTCAATGTTTTAAATTGCTTGTTATGTTTTATTACGTTTACTAAGTATGTTTGTTTGTAGCTACGCTAATCTTGGAATCTTAATTATCTGTAAAGATTGGTCTTAGGGTTTGAGATAGTCAATTGCACTTAAGATATAAACGCGGTGTTAAAGTTTCCTCACTTCAAATAAGTAATATATACGGTAAAATGGTATTTGTCCTGTCTCTGTTTATACGCATAACTTCAGCCCACATTGGCTTAGGGCACAATAAGTCATTCGAAATACGAGTCAGCATTTCATTAGAAGAGAAATATAATAGCTTTGTCAATAAGCCATATGGTATGATACTACCTTATTAAATAAGGATCCAACCTGGTTGCCCATTTTTAGCGCAATTTCCATTCTGGAGAATTGCGTTTATTAACCCGTCATTTCTGGATGGATGAATGGATGTCCGCAGCTTTAAGGCGTATCTCCTCCTCAACGAAGCAATATCGAGGACTAGTTCCAAAGCAAATATGTTAAGCAAGTTCCAAGGATGATTGTGGGCCAAATAAATTGCCGAAATTCCTATCCGGGTATCCCGGAAAAGCCAAAAAAACCTCGAAAAAATGCAGTTTTTGCTCCATATCTCGGCAACCAGACCACTTAGCGACTTGAAACATTGACTAATCGATTTCTGCCATAATTTAGACCAATATTGCCGAAGAAAGTTTTCAAAAATATCCTTTTGTTCGGTCACAAAAAAATTAATTAAGAACATTTAAACTGAGCGTCGTGTAGATTTTTAGCGCAAAGCTGAGGTTCGAAAGGATTTTACCATAGCGAATGAGCGGAGGTTCGAAAGGATTTTCTTTCGAATGAAACGGGAGGCTAGCCTATCTGACGTGGGATCGTTCGCGTCACTGCGCGCGGCAAGAGAGAGAGAGAGAGGCGAGCTACGCGTCGCTCGTTTTTTCCACGTGATTTAAAATTGTTATGGATAACATAAGGAAATTGCGCTTAAATTGTCACTAGACTTTTTAATAACTTGTTTTCAATACGGCAAGGCATATTTACCCATGTAAATAGTAAAGCTATCATTGCCCTTGGCTTGTTTAATATAACTACAAATTAAGATAGCTATGTTGCTTTAAAAAAATAGAATTAAAAGTATAGTAGTAGTTGAGATTGTAAGCTTTACAATGTATTTGCATTTATTAAATGTTGCTTTAAATTTCTTTTAAAGTTTGTTTTCCTGATAAAATTATTCCCTAAGTCTGCACAAATATATGTCCAACGGAAATTATCGTTGAAAAATGACATTCTTTCTATTACATAAATTTTCTTCGAAAGCTACTGTATAAGTCCTAACCATCCACAGGGCAGAGGCAATATATTCCATTGGTTTCTCGACCGGTATAACTAGCCGCCATTACTTTCTCTAAATTGTGTTGGGTACCCATCAGAGCTATATGGACTCAAAGACGTTCTACAATCTCAATCCCGGACCGAGATCCAAACTAGAGACCTCTGGGTTAGACGTCGAGCTATCTACCACGCGGCCACATCGTCCCATATTGTCGAAATTTACTTTTTTCTTAAAACGTGTTCACTTGTTTGATAAATTCTGTTCCAGTATACCAAAAAAAACGAGCAGAATACGTCAATACAAATTGTCGAATCTCATTTAACATTTGATGCCCAGCTACGTGGCTGTTGACTGCGTGGCTGTTGACTACGTGGCAGGGCAGGTTTGAAGTAGACAAAGGTGATCAAATTTAAACTTTTAATTTAAAACCTGTCAGTTTAACTTTAAGTGGGTAAGACAGCCCTTGTGACTAGATCATTCTACTCAAGAGATCCGACTACTGAACAATGTGAGTGTTCTACATTTTTACTTTAGTAAAATAAATATTTTTTTGTTTAACATAAATGTAAACTTTATATAATATTCTTGTTAGATAAGAAATAATTTTATAAATGAAAGACATTTTGCGAAAAAAGTTGTCATTTTTTTAACAGACGGTAGAGTCGTTATCGTAGCTATCCTCAGGGAAAAAAAAAATATAACTATGTTCTCTTAAAAGTGGAGAAGTAAAGTAAAAAAAAAGTTCACTTGTTTCGGTGAAGAGATAGTGTGGTCAGCACTATGCCCAGCCGCCTTTACTTTCCCTAACGTGAGTTAGGTACCCATCAGAGTTGGGTGGAATCAGGGACGGTCTACTGACTTGAACCTGGATTCGAACTCGAGACTTACTTACATAAAAGTAGAGAAGATTAAAATTCTTTAAAACTTGCTTTAAAAATTATTTAATTATTGTTTGTGTCACGTATCCATTCTATTTAATAGCAGTGTACGAGGCTTATCTTAAAGTTGAATAGTAAGATATCGTAGTTAATACATGTTTTAAATTTATTCCTACTTCATAAAACATGAAAGTCGGAATAGTTGTTCTTACACATAGATCGACGTAGTCGGTTTTATTTGGATGGACATGGCCATAGCTGGTCAGCTGGTCCACAGTGTCCAAACATGCAACAAAAATATTTTTTGAAATAATTATATATATATATATATATATATATATATATATATATATATATAAAGATATATATATATATATCTATATAATAATAATATTATATATATATATATATATATATATATATATATATATATATATATATATATATATATATATACAGTGCCGACGCCAGGTTATTTAGGCGAAACTTATTTCGCAATTTTTTTTTAATTTGGTGTCGGATTTTTCTCCCATACCTCTAAATGCCCCCCCCCCCCCCCCCCCCACTCTTTCCTCGACCGCGTTGCGGGGTTTGGTGGTATAGTAGTTCAGACCCTGTAATTAATCTCAATTTTTAAAGACTGCGCTCTTCACTAGCCACGGACACTGGGAGTGTTAATAGTATTCTCAAGGAAACAACAACATTTGGTATACAATCTTTCAGTTTTGGTTGTACTATATAGAGAAGCATATCTAATGGTGATATATGCTTAGGAAGCTAACACTTGGCATTACAGGTTCATTTAATTATTTTCTACATCAATTGTGAACAAACGGAAATATAAAAAAGCAAAATGAGTCGTAAATAGTCCAAATAAGGGAGGAGGGGGCACATTTTCACCATCTCGAATAGGCCTAATTTGAGGCGGAGGCGAAAAAATTGATTGTTGGTACTGGGCACCGAAATAGATCGCTACGCATTTGTGTATTACCCTGTCTATAGTTTATACAATTTAATCAAATTTGTAAATTATTAGGCACTGTTTAATATGTCGATTGCCCATTTTTGCGCACCCCTTTGGATAGCGCCCTAGGCGGTTCGCCTTATAGGTTTCACCGGTCCTGTATATATATATATATATATATATATATATATATATATATATATATATATATATATATATATATATATATATATATATATCCTAATATATAAAAGCCAATGTGCGCAATTCTCTCTATCTCTCTCTCTCTCTGTGTCCGCAAAATATTTTCACAGGCTATGATATCAGTATCTTCAGCGATATATGGAGAACTTGTTATGGACTTTAGTTGAAAATAATATGGTAGATGTTTTAAATGTATAAACAAAATTTCATAGTTGTGACAAGAACGCGATAAACAAGGACGTCACTAATGTTTATACTAAAGAAAGACCACTAAACTACTGGCGTCATCTTCCGATTTTAGAATATAAAGAAAGGAACTGTTTCATTCAAATTTGATTTAAATCTACGTACACTATGAAATGTATACAATACAATTTTCTCGGACTAAACTTATAAAATTTAGCCTACTTTATCTATTTGGATTCTAGATCTAGAGAGTCTAGATCTAGATCTAGAGATTGTAGATCTAGATCTACGGAAAAACTAGAATTAGGACTTTGACTCTAGAGATTGACAGAGATCTAGATTCTATCTAGATCGAAAATCTATTCCACTAATAAACGTCTATACTAACCTATTTCACGCCTTAATTATTTTATAGAAATCTTTGTTTGTTTAGCTCTGGAATTGGCTATTTTTGGGATAAAGCTAAGTAAGTTAAGTTTATTAAATACCTCCTTTATTCTTAATGATTTCTTAGTTGGCTATATAGCTCATATGACAGAGTAATTGATACCATGTGGGTGGTATGAGTTCGAGACTCATGAAGTCAATCCTAAATATATTTTTTCAATTTTTTTTAATATGTGATATATAAAGTTGCCTATCGGGACTTGGTGGGACACGGGGCGGGTAAAGTAGAGTTCACCCGTTTTTGTCTTTTCAGCATGTGAAAGGATAGTGTGGTCGGACCCATGCTCAGCCGAAATCATCATCATCATCATCATCATTCCTTTATGGCCCCTAGGGAGCAAAGGGCTGCAACCACACATCTCCAACGGACTCGGTTTTGGGCTGCTCCTCTAATCTGTGCCCATGAGAGCCCAGCTGTTTTTGCCTCTTCTTCAACCGTTCTCTTCCATGTTTTCTTTGGCCGGCCCACCCTTCTTTTCCCCTGGGGATTCCAGTCCAATGCATGTTTTGCGATGTTTTCTTTTTCTTTTCTTAACGTGTGTCCGATCCATCCCCATTTACAGGTCTTGATATCTTTCTCAATTGGCTGTTGCTTTAAAATTTTAAAAGATAAAAACAACATTACTACCATTGAACAGCCGGGTTTTTAACGAAATCTTTTAAGTCTCTTAATTTTAAGTCTCTTAATCAGCGAGTGCATTTTATATGGTATTGTGTTGACTAATACTGTATATAATTTGGTTTTAATTTTTCTAATAGGTATTGGTAGTCTTTGCTATTTTAAACAAGTATTAACATTGACATAATGACTTTTTAAAAAGCTGAATTACAAATCATTTCATTACTCACTTTCCGTAGATATATATTCTTCCCTAGACAAAAAGAAAAACCGGGTAGCCTATTTGTAAAGAGAAGAGAGCTAAAAGTCACCAGAATTGCCCATTCAACGGGTACATTTGGCTAGTCTATATATAATTCTCATTTTAGAGACGCTAGAAAACACCAAGCTGTAACCGCGCCTAGCAGTCCCCTCTCTTCCTCTCTAGGCATATCGCTACCACCCCCATCTCCACATGGTCTGGTGAGCTGTGGTTCACGCTAAATGTTTACAATCGTAGAGACGGGTTTAGGGGCAGATAATTTAGTTTCAAACGATTTTAAACTTAGGGGAGGTAACTAAGAGGAGGCTGCTTTCACGAGGGGGGGATAGGGGTTGGGGGAAAGGAGGGTCTTAGTGTTTTAAAGCAAATATTTTCAGTGGCAGCACAGGTACTGTCGAATTCACAAATTATAAATTACTGAAAAGTAGAAAAAAAAACAACAACTAAATAGCGGCGTATGATACGCCGCGGGTCGGCTCGTATATATTTAATTTAAATAAATCATGTCTAGCAGAGAGCCATGGTGAGCTTCAAGTTAATGCTCCTGGTACTTGCTGGCCAACTGGTCTATGGAGCTAAGGTGAAGCAGCCGAAGCAGAAGAAGCAACAGAAAGACGATACCCTCTCAGCCGCGACTTTAGGATTCTCCCAGAGACTTTACCAGAAGGTGGCGCTCGACAAATCGAACATCGTCTACTCTCCATACAGGTAGTGTATTGGTTCTAGCTTCTGACACACAAAAATCACACCTATTGATCACAAAATCATCGATTCATTTTGCTTATATTTTTGTCTTGGTGTCGCGCCCTAAATGGTGTCGCCCAGTGCGGTCTGCATTGATATATATATATATATAGGATTATGTGTTTTATTTGCTAATATAGCATCCACGCAATTTTGACTATGACATCACTTGGAGCAAAAGAGAATACGGAGAAAGAAATGTTAGAAACACTTGGTGTCAAATCTCGTTCTAAAGTGTCTGCTGCGTATGAGAACTTTACAAACGAGGTAAGATTTGTTATTAATTAATTTTAATAAGTAATTTTTTAAAAAATATAACTAGTAAACAATAATTTGAAGTGTCAATTATATGACGAAGGATTTATTTATACTTAATGTTAATTTTAATGTTTTTTTTTAATATAATTAGTATATAGTAATGTGATGTGTCAATTATATGACGTAGGCCTATTTTCAAACCAAAATTATTATTTTTTATTTTGTTTTATAAAATTATTTTGCATTAAAAAAATAATGTTTTTATACTGTCGATTCAAGTCAAAATTAGAAAAAGACATATGCTACAATTTGTGTAGTTAGGTTTCGTTGTAAGACTAAACCAGTGGCGTAGGCAGGGGTGGGGTGGCGGTTAGACGGGTTACAACCCCCCCCCCCCCCATGGACCCTCTGTAAAAAAAATGTTACTGTAATAATACCACTGTTACTTATTTAAATCTATTTCTGAATTAGTATATATGTATAATTGTATATGAATGTTTGAACAGTCATCTTAAAACTGACGCAATATTCTCTGAGTTGGTTATATTCCCCCCCCTCCTCACCACCTAAAACGGGACAGACTGTAAAAAATTGTAGAGCGATCTGTTAAGTACATTTGGGAAATGCGTAATGAGGTACCAAAGTACCATGCCGCCAGAATCATAGGTTTTGAAACAGGTAAAACTCTGTAAATATTGTTTTCGCAATTGCCAGTAAACAGGTGTGTGATCAGTACATGGATGTAAACCATACGTTATCATTAAGTTAAAAAATATCTTTAAAGAACATAAAAAACAGTAGTTAATTTAAAAAACGATTTATCTGAACAGTAAGACTAATATTCTAGACCTATATTTAGACTATTATTCAGTATGTTCCACATATTAGCTTTAGTTTTTTCTAAAAGATGGAAAAGCTTGATTTTATACCCACTCTGATTTCGAAAACTTTCATTGTTCTGTAATATTTTAGCATTCATGATGACAAAATATTTAATTCTGATCGTAGCAACATATTTTTGTAAAAACGAATATAGTTAAGCTACTATATTACAAACTAAAGTAATTATTGATCTGTTTTGACATTCACAATTAACATATTTATATTAAGAGATGGATCATTTCCCTTGGTTCGTTTGTCTTAAATAATATTCTAGGAATCATTATGTCAAATTGTTTTTTTAACAGGGATTACAAAACAGATTGTGTTGCGTTCATTTCTTTTGGTTTTATTGTGTAATTTTGTTTGCTTTTTGTTTAGAGTGATTAATTGTTTTCTTTGTCGGCCTACATCGTGTGTTTTTTCTTATTTGTTCAAAGTACTACTTTTAAATTATTTTACATCATAGCGAAGCAATGGAGTACAGCTAGTATATATATATATATATATATATATATATATATATATATATATATATATATATATATATATATATATATATATATATATATTGCTGGAAAAACTTTGAACCCCCTCCAACACATGAGACGATCCTGGCTACGCCACTGGACCAAACTATTTTTCCTCTGAAAGATAAACTCAGTCCAAGATGTCACTATAAACATAGGCAACGCCATTTTTGTCAATCCTGAAGTAAAAATCAAATCCAAATTTGCTAAAGAAGCTGAGACCAAATTTAGCGCCACAACAAAGAACTTTGACTTATCCTCCCCTGGAGGACCCGAGAAAGCAATCAACGACTATATTGCTGAAGCCACGAAAAACTTGATCAAAGACATAGTGTCAGAAGGTAGCTCTTATATTCATGATATAATTATGAAGTTATGTGTTCGGATCTAATCGCTGTAACAATATCAGAAAAATCAGAAGACGCAATAACCTCTTAAGCAGTGTTTCTTTCAGACTTTTTCTCCGTCCATAATGAATCCAGAGTAAAATTACTATGTCTATATTTTTTAAAAAGATAAAATTAAATTAAATTCATCTCATTTTGGTCTGTCCCTATGACATAGATCAAGTTTAAAACTAATGTAATTATAGAAAATTGTATGTAGAGTATATATATATATATATATATATATATATATATATATATATATATATATATATATATATATATATATATATATATATATATATATATATCTAAAAAACTATATATATATATATATATATATATATATATATATATATATATATATATATATATATATGTATATATATATATCGTTTTTTAGATATATATATATATATATATATATATATATATATATATATATATATGTATATATATATATATATATATATATATATATATATATATATATATATATATACTTAAACCGTCGGGAATTTTCAAGTATCAACCTCCACCCTCACAATTAGTTTATATGGTATTTAAGTGGAAAATATATACTCAAACCTTCGGAAAGTTTCAATTGTCCGCCTGCCCCTACCCCTCTAGAGGAGAAACATTATCGTAAGGAGCCCTGCTTGAGTTTATTCAAATACTAAACAACCAATATTTTAGGTGCCTTGTGGTTTCTACTCATGTCATTAACCAAACGTGGCTATCATTTGTTTTGGTGCTTGTTGTAAATCTGTATCTATACAACAGTATTTGGAATTTTGTAGGATCTATCACAGAACTGACCACTTGTAGCTAGTATAGCTGATAGTACTAGTTGTAAATCTGTATCTATACAACAGTATTTACAATTTTATAGTATCTTTTCACAGCTTTAACCACAAATAGCTCGTATAGCTTATGGTGTTGTAAATCTGTGCCTTTACAACTGTATTTACAATTCAGTAAATCTGTAGACCTACTAAAACAACTCTATTTACATTACAATTTTCCAGGATCCATCACAGCGGACACCGCCATGGTGCTAGTCAACACCATTTTCTTTAACGGCACCTGGGAATATAAATTTGGCAAAGCATACAAAGAAAAGTTTTTTAAAAATGGCGGCAAGAAAGCAAAAAAAGTAACACTTTTCTTCAATGTGTTTAAAAACAAATATTTTTTTTAAAAATAAAAATAAAATAAAATCCTTGAAATACAAAGTTAACAAACATTAAATGTTGTATCTTCGGTTTAAATATATCTCTATGTTTTACCATTAAGATTAACACGATGAGCGTAGAAATGGACATCAAACACAAGAAAGATGAAACCAATGAAGTTGATGTGGCCGAACTGCCGTTCCAGGGAGGAAGGTTTGCTTTGTACATAGCCCTGCCCGAGAAGTTGGATGGTATCGCAAGTCTTGGTATGTTGACAACAACATTACACAGTTATTAAATAAATCCGGAGTGATCTCCCCTAAACTTTCTCGAATATTCTTATATATAACGCTACGGGCATTGCAGCTCGGGATATAGATGTGATTTTTTACAATCTTCAATTAATTTTTAGTTACTTAAACTTTTAAAAATAGAATAGAATCCCGTGCAAAAATAATTGTACACCAAGTGCTGCCAAACAATATGTGTATAATAGTGCGGAATATTATTAGTACTTTATAAATTCACCTGCGTTTTTTTTAAAATCGGAAATAGCGAAAATATTACTTCAGGTCAACGGAAACTATTCAACATTTGAAAGAAGGCAGAGAATTAGATCTTTTACTTACTCGTGAAATTTCATTTATCTATCTGAAATAGTACTCAAGTTATAGACTTTTGAAAAATTGAAAGTAGAATAAGTCCCACTTCCGGTTACCGGGAATCGCTGATACAGAAATACAAATTTGATCATATACTTATATATGAAATTGCATCAACATAGCTTTAACGGTACTCAAGTTATCTTGATCACAGACACACATGAACACACACACACACACACAAACATATGGACAGAATTGCCAACCCAGGTTTTTTTAATCGATTACGCATAAAACGCCTAAATTTTGATAAATCTAGATATTTATTTTTGGCCGATTAAAATAAGTCCCCTATACTTAGTACTAAGTGTAAAACAATGAAAACTGTCTAAATTTTATGTTAATTTTGTGCATGATTACAATACGTCCTCTATACTCTGTATAAGAGACAGTAACAAGATTAACAATATCTTAATATTAACAAATGGAAAATGAAAAGATTATAAATATCTTTTAATTAAAAAGTTTTTTGAAGACTCAACATTTATATTTTAACAATTATTTGATATTGAACTTTGTTGCTTGCATAATGTGAAGAAATCATTTTGCGAAATTTTTAATTTTACATTTCGTATCTAAAGAAAGTTTAATTATATTCTTTTTGTTTGTGAAATTAAAACTACTCACTACAAAGCATTTTTTACTTGTTTTATTATAAACGTAATCTGTCCTTGAACTAAATATTTTTCAGAGAAATCTCTATCAGGTCAAAATGAGATTGATCAGCTTTTTACTGGACTCAGCAAGAAAACTGTTTTTGTCCAAATTCCAAAGTTCACGACAGAATCAACACTTGACTTGAATGAGCCTCTGCGTGAACTTGGTATGGTCGAAGCATTTGACTCTGGGGCTGACTTTAGCCGCATCACCACCTCGAGTAAGATTTTAGTTTCCTCTTATAAAAAGCTAATGCTTTTATTATAGCATTTTCAATTTTTAATTTCCCATTCTCTGAAAGCTATAGATCTGCATCACAAATCAAATATTTTAAATACAACATCAAATTTAGGAATTAATAAATTCTGCTGTCAGAAGACACTATATATATATATATATATATATATATATATATATATATATATATATATATATATATATATATATATATATCAATATATATATATATATCAATATATATATATATATATATATATATATATATATATATATATATATATATATATATATATATATATATATATATATATATATATATATATATATATATATATATATATATATATATGCGTGTGTGCGTGTTTGCCCTAGTCTATTCGCGCGTACCTTTTTGTTGGTCCATTCCCCCCTCACCTTTGGAATGATTCACCTCTACAGGAAAAATCTTCATCAGCCAAGTGATTCACAAGGCCAAAATCGAGGTCACGGAGACAGGAGTTACAGCGGCTGCAGCTACTTATGTGGGACTAATTCTTACCTCAGCTCCCATACCCAAACCTATAAATTTCAAAGCGGATCACCCATTTCTCTACTTCCTCAGGGATAATCAATCCGGGCAAATTTTGTTCCAAGGAAAATTTTCCGGCTGAGTAGATCAAAATAAACCTTGACATGATTTGAATTAATATTTTTTCATTTGTTATCTTTTAAAAATAAACCGGGAATGATCTCCCCTATACTTTCTCGAATATTCTTATATAACTTGGAATATAGACAAGATTTTTAATTACTTAAACTTTTAAAAATAGAATAGAATCTCATAGAAAAAAAAAGAATTGCGCACTAAGAGAACGCCAAAACAAAATGTGCATAATATTTTTAGTACTTTATACATTTACATGCGTTTTTTGAGAAATCGGAAATAGCGTAAATTAGTACTTCCGTTCAACGGAAATTACTCAAAATTTAACAGAAGGTAGAACATTAGATCTTTTACTTACATGTGAAATTTCATTTATCTATCTTAAAAAGAGTACTCAAGTTATAGGCTTTTGAAGAATTCAAAGTAGAAAAAGTACCACTTCCGGTTATCGGAAATCGCTCAAAAGTTGATCAGGATCTACGATTTTGATAAAATACTTATATATAAAATTCATCAACCTAGCTGTAACGGTACACAAGTTATCGTGTTTACACACAGACAGACACACACACACACACAGACCGACACACAGACATACGGACAAGATTGCAAAATTATGTTTTTCCGTATCAATGAGGTGTAAAACGTCGAGATTTGTAAAAATCTCGATTTTTTTTTTTGCACGATTACAAGACTTTCTCTATACTTCGTATATACGAGAAAGTAAAAAACCATTCATATTTCTGTTACAGCGGCTGCAGTTACTTATGTGGAATTTGGTGCTGAATCAGCTCCCATACCCGAACCTATAAATTTCAAAGCGGATCACCCATTTCTCTACTTCCTCAGGGATAACCAATCCGGGCAGATTTTGTTCCAAGGAAAATTTTCCGGCTGAGTAGATCTAAATAAACCTTGACATGATTTGAATTAATTTTTTTTTTCATTTGTTATCATTTAGGTAAAAAAAACATTCATATTTCTGGTTTAATGTATTCATACACACAACACTTTTATACATCAACGCAGGCATGTTTTCGTTTCAAGAAACCTGAACTACATGACTACCTAAACAACGGTACAATAAAGCTTGGAAGAAAAGCTCATTATATAAAGCTAATTAAAATATATTCATAGGTTGAAAAATTAGCTAACCACGTCTTCAATACAAAATATTGAGCTGTGCGATAAATCCCAAAACTTGAACGTCTTTTGTGACTATCCAATCACCAAAACATTATAGGTTGCAGACTTTTTTTTAAAAAAAACAGTAAAAGAGTATGAACATTGAATCTGTATTTTAAACGCCGCTCATAAAGTCCTACTTTTCAAATAAATTTCTTTCAGACGTTTTCTCCTGCCGTGGTGGGGAGAGCACTTGAAATTTCCAAGGGGCGCTGTTTAATCTCCGAAGGGGGCTGAAATTGTTTAAAGTACATATTTCTTTATGGTTTCATGACAAATGATCTCAGGATAAAAGATTTCAGACAAAATAATTCAGACAAAAAAAACTCAAGTACAAATGACCTCTAGACAAACGTTCTTTTAACAAATGATCTCAAGGACAAATGACCTCATAGACAAAAGATTACAATGACAGTCACTGTTAACATTTGAGGGGGGAGGAGGGTTGTTTGAACAATCATTTAACTTATAGAAACAAAAGTCCGTAGGAAAATAAAATTTACTATTTTTTGAAAAGACAAACTTGTGGCCCCTAAAAATAGGAGGCCCTTGCTGCTGCCCTCTCAGCCTCCACCTTAATCCGCCACTGCCCTTTTTGCATCTGGATAGCTTTATCTAATGCCGACAAGCTCACCAGAATTCGTAGACTGCATTTCGGCATACACGTTTATGTACCAAATAGAGCAAAACATTTTTTGTTTTTAAATGCCAGTTCAGCACATATGTCTAACCAGTATTATCTAGACATCAACGTGGCCGCCACTTGTACTAACCTCACAACTTATCTAGACGACATATATTAGTAGTTCTCAATAGAAGCTTGGTCGAATCTTGTTTGATCTCCTACTACGTGGTTGTTGACTACGTGGGGTATTTGAACAATTGGTTGATAAAGTTTAAAATTAATTTACTTGTCAGCTTAAACATGGCTAATGCAGGCGGTTTGCTTTTAGCCAGAGTTTCGTAATTCGTCAACATAACAGCTTAACTCGTCTAATTTCATGACAAAGGCTGATCTGTCTGATCAGAACTTGCTATTTATCTACACTGTATTGAAAATAAACTTCAGATCATCTCTAACCCAAGGATCGACATGGTCGGTTTTGTTTTGATAATTCTGGCTCTTGCTGGTAAGCTGGTCAATGGTAACGAGAACCAGCAACAAAATGATCTCTCGGCTTTGACTTCAGAATTCTTCCAGAGACTTTACCAGAAGGTGTCGCTCAACACATCGAACATTGTCTACTCTCCATTCAGGTAGAATATGGTTCATCTAGTTCTCCTATAAAAATTACAATTTTATTTGTATTTTTATCAATGTGTTTAGAATTAATGTTGTGATTTCCTTTTACGGCATGATATAATAAGAAGTGTCATGAAACGATCCACGCTAATTAAGTTATTATTTCTTTTACCAAAACCAAAAAAAAAGTAATAAAAAGTAAATTTTCCCCCGATAATGTTTTTTTTTTTAAAAACTAATTGTGTTTTTTAATTTATCTAGATTTTACAACTCCTTAAATATTAATTTTTTAAATCATTAATTTAGACGATAAGCACTTTAGATGCACAATACTACGACTTTGAAGTCTATTGTTTTCTTATATATCTTTGTAATCCGCTGTCCGCTACATACATGCATACAGAATTGAAGTTTATATAATCCTTATATAAAGATGTAACTATGTCTGTCTGTGGGTCTTACTTACTTCCTGTGGGGTATAGGTCAGCAATAAATCTCCGCCATCCCACTATGTCTTGGGCGAGCCACTTCAATTCATGCTAGGTCTTGCCAGGAGCCTGCACTTCTTCTTCTATCTCTCTGTGTGGGTCTATAGGTTGTCTATCTTTTATACATTACCAAACCTTTCATCTGATTGATAAAAAACGTCGTGAAGTTAACGAGAATACTTCTGTAAAGATGTCTGCGGAATTAATATTCAAAAGTCTGAGGAGCGGCAACCTTGCAGTATACGATTTGGCGCCCGGAGAACACCAATAGTTATCCTAGCACCTGGGATACGTTGAATAGGCATTCTACACTGGGGTCATGGGTACTATTTGATTCAACGGTTAGTAGCTCATGAAGGACGATCCACGCCCTTCCCTCCCTCCCCCCCCCCCCCACGCCCCCATGAGCAGCAGTCCGTCACGACAGTTTACAGAAGACAATGGAAAAATCAAGCAGAACTTGTGGTGGATGTGGTAGAAATATGGTCTGTTGCGCATGTCTGGGGAGCGAGTGCGGGGCGTTTCGGCGTGCGTACTTTGCATGGTACTGATTAGAGAATCATATATATATATATATATATATATATATATATATATATATATATATATATATATATATATATATATATAGAGAGAGAGAGAGAGAGAGAGAGAGAGAGAGAGAGAGAGAGAGAGAGAGAGAGAGAGAGAGAGATTTGTTCCAAATAAGTATAACTGTAAAAATATGTATTACTATAATTCACGTAAAACAAGTAGGCTATACGTGGCTAGTTATTACATGTTATTAAAACGTTTTTATGCATCTTTTTTTTTCTATTTAATTTTCTTCCTCTATATATCGTTAGTCTGTCGATACTCTTTCATTTCAAATTTGGCACGTGGGTCAAAACGTAAAGACAATGCAATATGACATAAATTTGGTCTTTACTGGATGCCGAATTATTTTTTTTATGAATTAAGTAAAAGACTCCCCACTAATTTCAGAAAATTGAAATTTATCCATAAAAAATAATTGGTCCTCCAATTAAGTCAATTATATATATATATATATATATATATATATATATATATATATATATATATATACATACATACATACATACATACATACATACTAGCCGTACCGGCCAGGCCTTACACTGGCCTCTTTGAAACACCTATCTGTAAGGAACATAACTTGTGTGTTTAGTAATCAGCATATACTCGGCATTGCCCACCCTAAGTACAACCAACTAAAACCAAAACACGCAAAAAATACGCAAACATAACACAAACACAAACACAATACAAACAAAAACACAAATACAAACGCAAACACAATCCCAACCACAAACGCAAACACAAACACCAAGTAAACACAAACAAAAAAGCAAACAAAAAAGCAAACAAAAACAAAGCAAATGCAAACACAAACCCAACCACAAACGCAAACCAATTAAAACACAAAGAAAACACAAACGCAAACATAAACACAAAGTGCTCACAGTCTAGCCCGGGGCGCCAAATCGCACCATGCTGGGGCGCCGGCGGAACCGCCTGATTTAACTTAGTAAACATCTATAGTACCCCAACATATTCATAGTCTTTTTCACTCACTTAAACAAACATAGGCGCCAAAGCTAACAGGGGAAGGTTTGGGGGCCAAATAGCTCATGTCGGGGCACAGGAGGATGAACGTATTCGATTCATTTAAAGACTGTAATAACCTTTCTAATCCATAGTCTATCGCACGGTTTAAAACGAACTTATGCACCGTTGCGCTCACATGATAGCCAGGGGCGCCAAATCAAACCCCGCAGGAACGCCGGCGGAAGCGCCTGATTCAATTTAGTGTGCAATTATAGTACCCCAAGCTTATCCCCAAATAGAAAGATAAGAGTAAACATAGAGGACATTTGGGAGCTGGCTTCTTAACTGTTATTGATTTTAAACAATAATTAGTAAACAGTACGTTCAGTGTATAAATTAAATAAAAGGCAGTATTTAAAATACCTACAACATTGCAATTGATCGATCCACGCTAATTAAGTTATTATTTCTTTTACCAAAACCAAAAAAAGTAATAAAAAGTAAATTTTCCCCCGATAATGTTTTTTTTAAATTAATTGTGTTTCCTGATTTATCTAGGTATGCAATGAAGAAATAAAGAACTAAATGTAAATAATTTTCAGACACAATTAGAATTTTTGTGAAAGGTGATAATTTAAAAAAAAAAATTTATTGACATGTCGACAATTATCACTCTTAGTTTGAATATGAAGATTTTACAACTCCTTCAATATTAATTTTTTAAATCATTAATTTAGACGATAAGCACTTTAGATGCACAATACTACGACTTTGAAGTCTATTGTTTTCTTATATATCTTTGTAATCCGCTGTCCGCTACATATATGCATACAGAATTGAAGTTTATATATATATATATATATATATATATATATATATATATATATATATATATATATATATATATATATATATATATATATATATATATATATATAGCATCCACTCAGTTCTGACCCTGGCTTCGCTTGGAGCAAAAGGCAAAACTAATAAGGAAATATCGAAGACACTGGGAATCAAATCTAAAGTTTACACTTTGTACAAGAGTTTATTCAATGAGGTTTGTTTTAATTATTACTTATTATAATGTGTCGTTTAATCATAACCAGTCCTATTTAAAAAGTAATTTTAAAATTTGTAATAAAATGTGCTTTTATCTAATTCAAAATATTATTTAACTTCAAGATGTAATTTTGTCTTCATTGGTCATAAGATTTTAAAATTATGTTCATTTATGTCAAATTAAGCAGCAAAGAAAAGTCGCCATAAGTCGTCAGGGTAATTACGTCAACCTAATTTTTTCTTCAATAGTATAAATCAATCGAACAAGCAATCCTTAACACATTCAACGCCATATTTGTCAAGCCTGAAATAAAAATCATACCAAAATTTACTAAAAAAGCTGAGACTAATTTTTGCGCCTTAATAAAGAATCTTGACTTATCCGCCCCTGAAGGACCCGAGAAAGCAATCAACGACTATATTGCTGAAGCCACGAAAAACACCATTGAAAGCCCTTTGCCACAAGGTTGAATTTTTTTTTCTTTTTCTTTTCTTCATATTTTAAAAATATGTTATGTTCATGCTTGAAACAATTTAAAATAAAGAAAACTTAAAATTGCTAAAAATATAAACTCTTCAAAACTGTTTGTTTAAAAGTATCATATATATATATATATATATATATATACTAGCGTACCCGACCCCCGCGCGTTGCCGCGGGGATAGAAGAAAGTTTGACGAAATATATTAGGATTTCACCAACGCGTTATCAATTATAATTATATGTTCTTAGACGCGTGACATTCTTTTCTAAAAATGAGTTATTTAAATGTAAACAATGCCTGTTCTTGGATCATAAATATCAGGACACGGGTTTACCTACACTACGGCATGAAAACCTTGAGTGTACATTAATCACTCACCGAAATAATTTGGTAACACACTTCGGTGACCGCTTCTGTGTCAGAGCGTAGAGGGGCGTTCTCAGGGCCCCCACCCCCCCCCCCCCTCCCCCCGATTACACTACCGCATAGGCGCGGCGTACGACCCCTGGCTCCTTGAAAGTAATAGGCGCCATCGTGCCAAATAGCATCCTGTTAATAATGATGCAGATTTCATCATTCGCTAAAGTGCCACAAATGAACAGGCTTTTTTTCTTTAACACGTAAAAAAGTATTTGACGTGTTTTAAACCGTGCGGCGTCAATTCGGCCAATGACGAAACGGCCCCGTCAAAACGACCCCGACAAAACGACCCCGTCAAAACGACCCCGTCAAATCGGCCCCGTCAAAAGGGCCAGCGACATATGGACCCCGTCATATAGGCTCCCGACAAATAGGCTCCCGTCATTTAGGCTACCGACAAATAGGCTCCCGTTATATAGGCTCCCGACAAAAGGGCTCCAGTCAATAAGGCTCCTGACAAATAGGCTCCCGTCATTTTGGCTCCCGACATATAGTCTCCCGTCATTTAGTTTTTTCCACAAAACGGCCCCCGTCATTACGACTACCGACAAATAGGCTCCCGCCATTTAGTTTCTCCACAAAACGGCCCCCGTCATTACGACTCCCGACAAATAGGCTAGCGTGATTTTGGCTCCCGACAAAAAGGCTCCTGTCAATTTGGCTCCAGACAAAAGGACCACTGACACAGTGGCGTAGCTACCGTAAAGCTAGCGTAAGCAAGGCATGGGGGCCCAAGGCACATAGGGGCCCTTTTCCCTCATAAAAAATTAAAACTTTTACAATGGAATTTTAATATTTGTTACATATAAATAATTTTAAAAAAGAAAAAGGTTAAAAGTTCCAAAAAGCCCCCCCCCCCACTGGGGGGGGGGGGGGGGTTCGGCAGTGGGCTTCAGTGTTTGTGGGTCAAACAGAGCCCAATCGTTATAATAACACTACAGGCTATATCACTTTGTCGTGCAATACATTGAGAGAATCAGCCTATAAATAAACTTTTTAGCAGTAGTAGGCAAGCATAATAATATAGTATAAATACAAAATCAGGACATATAAAATACAAAATGTTGCCTTCAGAATATTTATATATTAAAAAATATCCATCGCAAGTAGAAGTTGATCTCTTCGTTTAACTCCTCTGTAGCCTAACGCAGAGGCGTAGCGAAGGCGAGGCGGGGGGTGCGGACCGCAACGGGTGACACCATTTAGGGGGGGGGGGGGTGACACCAAAGGCAAAAAATTGTAAAATTTATAGAATGAAATGCCATTTTCCAGATCCATTAGTTAAAGTTAAATAGTCTTCTAAGTACAAATCGAAAATTATATCAAGAGGGGGGGGGGGGGAATGTGACACCACGACGTAAACGTAAACTATAAAGAAAACAATGCTACATCCAACTGTATTATATAAACAGACTGTAGATAAACATCGTTACTATTAAGTCAGCAGTGATTAAAGCTTAAACACGTACGTGTACCAGTATGTGGCATATATATAAATTTTAGGCCTATGTAGGCCGACACACACACACACACACACACACACACACATATATATATATATATATACACATATATATATACATATATATATATATATATATATATATATATATATATATATATATATATATATATATATATATATATATATGCTTTGTTTCCTGGGAGGGGGTGACAATACGAAGTGCCGCACCGGGTGAGACCCGACCTAGCGACGCCACTGGCCTAACGGCTGACGAAGGGGCCCACTGATAATTTTTTGCATAGGGGCCCAAAAATCCTAGCTACGCCACTGCACTGACAATACCGTTTCTGTAGAGACTAAGTCTCCCGGCAAAGCGGTCTCATTGAATATGACATCTGCCAGTGGGACCCCTTCATAAATATTCTTCAGAGTTAGCTTATCCAACACTCTTATGTAATACAACGTATGCATCTCTTGTTCGGCAGGCCTTATTTTTATATTAGTTTATCTATTATAAAATATAGTATGTTTTAATTTAAGGGTCATCTATCTATGACATCCATAATTGGTTATATAATCGGTTATAGGCTGTTCCAACTCATTGTGTGGGGAGAAGGGTCCACGCTGTACCTTCCTAACTGCAATATGCTTGTACAGGGGCGTAGCGAGGGGGGGGGGGGGGGGCGGGGGGGGGGGGCGGACCGCACCGGGTAACACCATTTAGGGGGGTGACACAAAGGCAAAAAATAGCAAAATATATAGAGAAAACGTTGAGGGGGTAGGGGTACAAATCGAAAGTTTGGGGGGGGGTGCAAATCGAAAACTTGAAAGTTTGTCCCCGGGAAGGGTCGCAACGCCTCTGGGGGGGGGGGGGGGGTGACATCATTTAGTGCCGCACCGGGTGACACCCGACCTCGCTACGCCACTGTGCTTGTAGGTTATCAAAACAAAATGCTGTTATCATGTTAACATCATGTATATCATACATTTACACTTCTGTGCTCGCTTTTAAGCAACAGATCTTTTCTGTTGTAAATTAAACATTATCAAAACTTTAGAATTGGTAGAATTTAGCTGTTAAGGGCTCGATTTGTTTGTGAATTAATGTTGGTTCATGAAAAATAATTTCATTCGGGCATTAAAAAGAGGTTATGGTGGTATTGGAGGTAGGACACAATGGTTACTTTTATGCCAATAGTGGTCATATCATTCATTTTTCTGGAGCCAATATGTCGGGAGTCATTTTGTCAAAAGCCTATATGTCGGGAGCCCAATTGCCGGGAGCCAATATGTCGGGAGCCCATTTGTCGGTAGCCAAAATGTCGTGAGCCCATTTGCCGGGAGCCCATTTGTCTTTAGCCCTTATGTCGGGAGCCAATATGTCGGGAGCCGCTTTGTCGGGAGCCAATATGTCCTGAGCCTATTTGTCAGGGGTTAATATGTCGGGAGTCCATTTGTCGGGAGCCTAAATATCGGGAGCCCATTTGTCGGGAGCCTATATGTCGCAAGTCAATATGACGGGAGCCCATTTGACGGGAGCCAATAAGTCGGGGCCCTTTTGACGGGGCTATTTTGACGGGGTCGGTTTGTCGGGAGTCGATTTGACGGGGTCGTATTAACGGGGCCGTTTTGACGGGGCCGATTTGTTCCGGGCCGTTTTGACAGGGCACCGTTTTAAACATCAGTGTGACTGATGCAATATGCTAGCGTTACTAATGGTCTATTATTAGATGCTCGATCTCAATTTCTGACTGGATTGTCTAATAGTAGATGCTTATTGCATCATTCGCAAAGTGACGAAACTCTACAGTAGGCTCTCAAAAAGTTATTTTTTCATCTTTCGCAAGGTGACGAAACCGGACAGAAGGATTTCCTTCTCGTTACAAAGTTATTTTTAGAAGCCTGTTGTAGTTTTACCGCTGAATATAGTAGTACACCTTACTCGCTATGCAGGACGCTCGATTAACGGATGCCAAGTGCCAACATAGTCGCTCTAAAACTCTGGGCGCCAAACCGTTGTTGACAAAAATTGTACCCTCCATGGCGCCGCCCATAAGAAATTTTAGGTGTTTTTTTCACAGAAATATTCTCGAGAGTATTCTCATCTACTTTCCAAAGTTTTATGGCACTCAGATGAACCGCATTCGAGTTTTATTTTTATAAACCGTATATGGTGAAAAATCGCAACCTCCCGTGGCGCCGCCCTTGCGAAATTAAAAAGGATTTTTTTTACAGAACCCTTCCCTGAAATGCTCTAATAAACTAACCAAAGTTTGACGGTGATTGGATGAACAGTGTGAATCTGCAATCGACTCTTATTTTTTATATACCGTTTATAGAGAGAAAACAAATCGCGCCCTACCGGAGCGCCACCCCTGCAAATTTGAAAATGTATTTTAAGCAGAAACCTCCCCAGGAACATTCTCAACATATTCCCAAAGTTTGATGGCGATCGTGTGAACGATGTCACTGCAATTCACTTTTATTATTTTTATATACCGTATATAGAGAAAAATCGCACCCTCCCGTGGCGCCGCCCTTGCGATATTAAAAATGATTTTTTACAGAACCCTTCCCTAGAGTGGTATAATGAACTCCCCAAAGTCTCATGGCTATCGGATGAACGATGCCAAACCAAAATCAACTTTTATTTTTATATACCGTATATAGAAAAAAACAAATCGCGCCCTGTCGGGGCGCCACCCCTGCGAATTTGAATTTTTTTTTTCGCAGAAACTTCCCCAGGAACATTCTCAACATATTCCCAAAGTTTGATGGCGATCGTGTGAACGATGTCACTGCAATTCACTTTTATTATTTTTATATACCGTATATAGAGAAAAATCGCACCCTCCCGTGGCGCCGCCCTTGCGATATTAAAAATGATTTTTTACAGAACCCTTCCCTGAATTGCTCTAATCAACTCCCCAAAGCTTGACGGTGATTGGATGAACAGTGTGAATCTGCAATCGACTCTTATTTTTTATATACCGTTTATAGAGAGAAAACAAATCGCGCCCTACCGGAGCGCCACCCCTGCAAATTTGAAAATGTATTTTAAGCAGAAACCTCCCCAGGAACATTCTCAACATATTCCCAAAGTTTGATGGCGATCGTGTGAACGATGTCACTGCAATTCACTTTTATTATTTTTATATACCGTATATAGAGAAAAATCGCACCCTCCCGTGGCGCCGCCCTTGCGATATTAAAAATGATTTTTTTACAGAACCCTTCCCTAGAGTGGTATAATGAACTCCCCAAAGTCTCATGGCTATCGGATGAACGATGCCAAACCAAAATCAACTTTTATTTTTATATACCGTATATAGAAAAAAACAAATCGCGCCCTATCGGGGCGCCACCCCTGCGAATTTGAAATTTTTTTTTTAGCAGAAACCTCCCCAGGAATATTTTCAACAACTTCCCAAAGTTTGATGGCGATATATATATATATATATATATATATATATATATATATATATATATATATATATATATATATATATATATATATATATATATATATATATATATATATATATATATATATATATATATATATATATATATATATATATATATATATATATATATATATATTGGCAAATATACTAATATAATTGTATTTTCAATTTTCAGGGACTATCAGTCCAGACACTTCTATGCTCTTAGTCAATACAATTTTCTTTAACGGAACCTGGGAGAATAAAATCCGAGAAGCAAAGAACCGCAAGTTCCTTGAACATGGCAAGACAGCAAAAATGGTAAAACTTGTTAAACGGTGTTGTAAAGGGTGGAAAGACATCTTGAAAGAATGCAACCATTACACCGCGTTTAGATTTGCAACTCGTATACTATACAGTGTGTATACACGTCTAGAAAAGAAAAATCGCTATAAGGGGTTCATCCATAAATGACTTCCCCTCCCTCACATATCGTCACAAAAAGCCAGATCCCTACTAAAATGACGTCACACCACAGCTTACAACCACCCTCCCCCCCCTCTTAAAATTGCAGTTGAATGTTTACTTTAATTAAAATGTCCATATTCCCCCAAATTCTTTTCTGAACTCTGTCAACAAAGAGTATTTTAATCAATTTCTATTACAATTTATCAAAAAAGTTTTTAAAAACGCGAAATAACGGCCATAATTCGATTTCTAACATTGCTTTTTTTCACTAATGCATAGGTATGACGTCACACCATCAGAACACCCCCATCCCCATTATCACACACAGTCACAAAATTACGGACCCCCCCCCCCCCCAACCAGTGTCACTATATGTGTATAGTTTACATATCGCAAGTGTAAACGCGGTGTAGAGCGAAAGGGGGAGGTAAACTTTAACTTAAGTTTAAAACACTGACATGAATATATATATATATATATATATATATATATATATATATATATATATATATATATATATATATATATATATATATATATATACAATACGGTGCACTTTTTTACAAGCTTTTATTTAACTCAGTTCCTCGACAGTCTGTCTGTCGTCAGTCTAGATCGAAACGCAGGAGTGAAAATTCGGACACTTCTTCTTGACCGATACGATTCACATTTGACACGTGGGTCAAGACATGAAGACAATGCAATCTGAAATTAAATTTGACTTAATTGGATGCCTAATTAATTTTTTATGAATTAATTAAAATTTGGACCGAATTAGTAGGCATGTCTATCCAACCACACCACACGCGTCATCACGTTCAATAGCTGCGCCATCAGGTTTAATTTTTTTTCTCTTTATTTTTCTAATCTTTCAGATTCCAATGATGGTAGAAACGATGGACATCCAATACAAGTTCGACAAAACCAATGAAGTTGATGTGGCCGAACTACCATTCGAGGGAAAAAGGTTTGCTTTGTACATAGCCCTGCCCCGGAAGGTGGACGGTATTGCTAGTCTTGGTATGTTGTCACAGCAAAATGAAAATACATATTTAAAAAAAAAATTATGTTAAAAACTAACGAACACCCACATTTTTATATGTTGTAATTATTTTTATTTGAAAATAAAAGTATTTTTAAAAATCGGGAGTTATCTCCCCTAAACGTTCTCGAATATACTTATATAAAACTACGGGGGGGGGGGGGGGGGGATCGCAACACGGGGTATAGACATCATTTTTAATCTATTTATACTTTCTCGTATATACAGAGTATAGAGAAATTATTGTAATCGTGGCAAAAAACATCGAGATTTTTGCAAATCCCGACGTTTTACACCTCCCTGGGTCGGAAAAACATAAGTTTGCAATCTTGTCCGTATGTGTGTATGTGTGTATGTGTGTCTGTAAACACGATAACGTGAGTACCGTTACAGCCATGTTGATGAAATTTCATATATAAGTATTATATCAAATTTCGTATAAAATTTTCAGCTATTTCCGATAAACGGAAGTGGTACTTTTTCTACTTTTAATTTTTTAAAAGCCTGTAACTTGAGTACTATTTCAGATATATAAATGAAATTTCAAATATAAGTAAAAGATATAATTCTCTGCCTTCTATCAAATTTTGAGTAATTTCTGTTGAACGTAAGTAGTAATTTATTCTATTTCCGATTTCTCAAAAAAACGCATATGAATTTATAAAGTACTAATAATTTATAAAGGACGTATAATATACCGCACTATTATGCACATTTTGTTTGGCATTCACTTGGTGTGCAATTCTTTTTTCTACGAGATTCTTTTCTATTATAAAAAGTTTAAGTAATTAAAAATGGATTAAAATTATTGTCTATATCCCGAGTTGCCATCCCCGTAGTGTTATATAAGAATATTCGAGAAAGTTTACAAATGAGATATAATACTTATATAAGAAATTTCATCAACCTTGCTGTAATGGGACTCAAGTTATCGTGTTAACAGACATAAACACATACAAACATACACACATACACGCACACAGACATACGGACAAAATTACAAAACTATGTTTTTTGCACGATCACAATACTTCCTCTATACTTCGTATACGAGAAAGTAATACATAATCAAAAATAAAATAATAATAATAATAATTCGCTTATACTTACGACATATTGCAAGTATGTAAATTAAGAAGAGAAAAAAGTAATTATCAAATAGTACACAATTATATATATATATATATATATATATATATATATATATATATATATATATATATATATATATATAATGAAGGAATTTATACTGTATCGTACCCACCTGGAATCGATAAATGATTTCGAACTATTTAAAACATTCACTCATATTTTATTGTTTTATATTTTCAAGTCAACGTCTAAATAGAAATATGCGATCACAGATATACAGCCCTCCATCGTGTATTTGTATACAAAAATATTATAAAGAAAGCTGTGATATATTCTGAAACAATGTGCAATCACATATATATTTGTTTTTGATTCATGCCTCCAACACGTATTTGTATGAAATATTATAAAGAAAGAAATTCGTAATATATTCTGAAACAAAAGGCTTTTTTACCTAAACACATTGTTAAGTTCCCACTATTTATAATTACATGCATAAATTCTTCATGTTTTTTTGTTGTTTTTTTTTTAATTTAGGTTTTTTTTAATTCTTCTTATCTATCAATTCAGTAATAGAAAGAATGTTATAGGAATGAAAATTAAATAATTTGTCTTCTAATTCGTTTGAATAAAGTCTAAAAAATTTTTTACAGAACAATCTCTGTCAGTGCCAAATCAAACAGATCAACTTTTTACTGGACTCAGCGAGGAAACTGTTTTTGTCAAAATTCCAAAGTTCACGACTGAAACGACACTTGACTTGAAACAACCTCTCATTGAACTTGGCATGGTCGAGGCATTTGGTCCCGGAGCTGACTTTAGTAGCTTGACCTCAGGTAACCAACAACTCATTGAAAACTAGAATTTGTCTCTAAACGACGAGTCAAACATTATTTTAGTATGAGATAAAAAAATTTTTTCTGACAGTATTTTGCAATAAATAAAGATATTAAATTGCGTTTAAATAAACGCCTATATAAAGACCTATATGAAAAAAACGCAAAAACAGCACTAAAAAGTTATGGTTTTGTAAAAATATTTTCTAATAAATGTCATTTAAGGGTAAAATAGCACAAAATTAGCTCTCATTGGAATAACAATAACACGGCTTCTGTTTGTCGGAATAACACAAATCTTTAACATAGCGTAATATACAAAAATACAAAAAGGGTGAACTAAAACAATTAGAAATAATAAACATTATTTTCGCCAATTTTTTTTTTAAATGTGAGACCTAAAAAATGTCAAAAAAATAGACAGCTTTTTATTGTATAAAATGTGACGTTTTAAAGATATAGAAATTATTTTAGTTCAACTTCATAAACATTGTTTAGTGAACGAGTGTGCAAAATTTCAAGTACATATCCCAAGTAGTTTTTGAGTTATAGTGATTTAACTGGTACAATTTTGTTGAAAAGTAACATTTTGAGAAAAAGACTAAATAGTAAAAATTATACTAAATTGAAAAAAAAAAACGAGAAAAAGCGAACACTATACAAAAAAGTCATTTTTAAAACCTCCCAGTTACATAAATTGCATCTAGAGCATCTTACTCAGCAATAAGAACATCTATTCTATTTTAGTTCACTTCACTTACTTCACTTAGTCCTCTTTGCTCCTTATGGAGCATAGGGCCTCCACCAATTCCTTCCATTTCTTTCTATCCTCGGCTATTAATTTTGACATCTCCCAAGACATCCCTATTGGCTTCAGTTCTTCAAGAAGACTCCGCCTCCAGGTCTGTCTTGGGCGCCCTCTCTTCCGCTTTCCCTGGGGGTTCCACTCAAGCGCTTGGCGTGTAACATTTGTGTGAGCCTTTTGCAGTGTGTGACCCACCCAGCGCCACTTCCTCCTTCTTATTTGCACACCTATAGGCTCCTGCCTAGCTTTCCTCCATAGTTCCAAGTTCGGCACTTTGTCCTGCCATCTCAGTTTCAGTATCTGTCTAAGGCATCTATTCATGAAGGTCTGTATCTTTGCTGTGCTTGCCTTGGAGACTCTCCATGTCTCTGCTCCATACAGCAGAACTGCCTTGACATTAGAGTTAAATATCCTAATTTTTGTGGTAATGGAGATGGCCGAACTTTTCCATATGGGTCGCAGGACTGTGAAAGCGCAGTGGGCTCTATTAACTCTAGCGCGTATGTCCTCCTCTGTGCCTCCCGTTTTGCTGATCTTGCTGCCAAGGTAGACAAACTCTTGCACATCATTTACCTGTCTTCCGTCTATTGACACTGGAGCCTCTTGTTTATTGTTAACTCTCATCATTTCCGTCTTTTCTTTGTTGATCTTCAGACCTACGCGTGGATCAGTTTCGTGTTGCCTCTTCTTCGCCTTTATCTTCATCTTCAGTTTAGCAACAACCAGGTGATGGTCGGATCCTATGTCAGCTCCTCGCTTCGCTCTCACATCCTGCAGTGAGGCCCTCCAACGACGCCTTACCGCAACATGATCAATCTGGTTTTCGGTATGATGATCTGGTGATATCCAGGTGGCTTTATGACACCTTCGGTGGGTGAAAAGTGTACCGCCGATAGTAAGCTAATTTGAGGCACAAAAGTCTGCGAAGAGTTCACCATTTTCATTCATTTCCCCCAGGCCATTGGTTCCCATCTCCATTTCCCTGCCTCTGTTGTCTTTGCCTACTTTGGCATTTAAATCACCCATGAGGATCAGCATGTCGCGCTTGGGTACCTTATCAACCACCGACTGAAGCTCTTCGTAGAAACGGTCTTTTTCTTCCTCGTCTGCGTTGTTCGTAGGAGCGTAGCACATGATAATGGAGGTCTTTTGAAACCTGGATTCAAATCTAGCTTTAATTATTCGATCAGATACAGGTTCCCATTCCATCAGGCTTTTTTGTTGCCTCCTTTCTATTTTAGTTAGTTTTTAATTTTTATGTTGCCAAATGTTGCTTAATATAGGTGAATTAAGTCATTACTATCATTAATTTAAAAATTATAAAAAAAACACTAGCAATTCGTAATTTGGCAAAATAATTATACAAAAATGTTCAGAATTGAATATAGTTTCAGAAACAATAGATTTTGAAAAATCAACATTTCTGACTTAAATATCTATTTTGGGGGAGGGGGTTTAACCTGCCCTTAAATTAGTCAAGCAACTACATTTTACCTAGCAGAAAAATTATATTGGAGATTTTGTAAATAAATAATCTGAGATAGTTTATTTTTGAGATATCTTTGTTTTAGAAAATTTTGTTCTGAAATATTTTGTCGATCAGACAATTTTGTTTTAGAAAACTTTATCCTGTGATATTTTGCCGTTGAGATATTTTTTCTTAGAGTATTTTTTCTTGAAAATTTTGTCAAAGAAATTTTTATCATGTAATATTTTGTCTTTAACACATTTTGTCTTGGAATATTTTTTCATGAAATATTATGTCTTAGAATATTTTATCCTGTGAATTTTTTTGTTTTGAAATATTTTGTCTTAGTAGATCTATATTATACCCATATGCTGCTAGCGTCCTACTTATGGGACGTTTGTAAAAAAAATTGCTAAAATTTATTAAAAACTAGTTAAAACACAAATTATGTTTCATTGTATTTGAAAATGGCTAGACTATTGAATTTGTGTGTGTTTTGTGAAAAAAATTAATTTAGAAAAACGTTACAGTGCCGGATTTGCAGGACTTGTCAAAATGGCGGAAAAAAGAAAACATGCGTACAGGAAAATATATATCTTCTAAAATATTAACATTTTAAGTGCAAAATACATTTGAAACTTGTAGCAGTACCATATTTCTATCTGATAAAAAATTAAGAATAACAATTTTTTTTTACTAATTCGTTATATCAAGTGTACAACAAGCGTCCCATAAGTGGGACGCTAGCAACGAATGGCCCCATGTGGATTGTTACACAAACGTCACATTTATTGGACACTAGCGAGAAACATAGATGCAAATGTTTATGTTAAATGGTTATTTATGGTGAAACAATTGTTGACTTTGTTAACTGTTGACTTTGGGGTGTTAAGTAGTATTTATAAATATTTAATTATGACCTTGACCTATATTTATGCAGATTGTTACACAAACGTCACATTTATTGGACACTAGCGAGAAACACAGATGCAAATATTTATGTTAAATGGTTATTTATGGTGAAACAATTGTTGACATTGTTAACAGTTGACTTTGGGGTGTTAAGTAGTATTTATATATATTTAATTATGACCTTGAGCTATATTTTCTTATATATTATTGTATTAAAAAATTGCAAATATTGAAAAACTTACATTTTATTTTTAAGTTTTCAGAATTACACTTACTAAAGTATTTAATACCATTGAATACAAACTAATTTAGTATTGCTGTAAATTTACTAGCGCGTGATATTAAAATTATAACAAACCAGAATAATAACAATGGCCACTATTTAGGTGAAATGATTCAGTCATGGGGGTTGGTTAGCTCTCTTCACATAAGAGAGCTTAAGCTACATATAGCAGAAATGTGAATTAGCTGTGTACAGTTGTCATGCCCCCATAATATTCCCCTCCAAAGGTTCCCGATACCAGTTTTACTTTGTTAACTTTTTAAGGAGATTCCTGGTGTTAGATTGGGAGCTGTTCGCATAGTGAGGTGCATACATGGATGAGAGCCATGAACACTCAATACAAGCCCCCAGAGATGGATCCGTGCCCTAGAAATAAGATGTCTGATGTCCTAATGTACCCCTGTGAGGGTGGAGAGGGGGGGGGGATAGCGAGGGTAACAAATGAGAAGATGGCTGGATGACATCTGGGACTGGACAGGATCATCTTTTGCAAATTCACTGAGGGCATAGTTTCTTTCAGGCATCATTTCGGAGGAGGGGGGGGGGGGGGGCTCTGCCCCCAGAAAAAAAATGGAATTTATATACAAAACATACTTTTACCAATGTCCACCCTTCCCCTGAAATTTAAGTCCCCACCCCTGAAAATTTCAAGAACGCCCCCCCCCCCCCCCAAATCAATTATTTATATTTAATTATATTACAGTTTCGATGAATAATAACAATATTCGTAATCATGTGTGTATAATTAGATGTACCAGTCACAGCTTTACTTATTTCCAAGTGTTGTTTACTTTGATGGATGCTAGATTGAAAGAAAACTAGACTTTTGAACATAATTTCTGCATTTAAACCATGGTATCGCTAACCCAATTGATCATTATCAGTATTTTTAGCTGTCCTAAACAATATAATCATTGGTCTAACAATACAAAATCAGTATACAGCTTAATTTTCGCGTGATTAGCCATATTTTATTTTATTTTTCAATAAATGTACATGGGGCCATTCGTTGCTAGCGTCCCACTTATGGGACGTTTTTTTTTTAAAAATCAATATTTAAAAAGTATTGATTTTTAAAAAAAATCCATAGTCATTCCTTCATTCAGTGCCCAAAAGCTAAACCATATCAAAAAATTATAAAAATTTGAGACCTTGGGATAATATGGGTTAAATGAAATCTTTTCTCTTAGGCTAGAATATTTTATTCTCTAATATTTTGTCACGAAACCGGTTGTGTTTGAGAGTATATGTTGTTGTAAAAGTCACACTGTTATGTAGATCTATCTTTTACTCAGGAGGGAACATCTTCATCAGTGAAGTGATTCACAAGGCAAGAATAGAGATCTGTGAAACAGGGGTAACAGCAGCTGGAGCTACTGTTTTGAAAATCGATTTTCGATCAAAGAGAATTCCGGCAGATGTGAAATTCGAAGCGGATCATCCGTTCCTCTATTTCCTCAAGGATAAACAGTCCGGGATAATTTTGTTCCAAGGAAAATTCTCCGGTTAGGTAGCTTGAAATAAAACTTGAGATGAAACCTGAAGAGAAATTTTTTAAATTATTTTTGTTTTACCAAAGTAATCAATAAAACATGGGACGGAGTGGTCTAGCTGTAGAAAGTTGGACTCAGAGTGTCTTCCAGGCATCTCTTCGGGGGGGGCTCAGCCCCCCCCCCCTAAAAATATCTACCCCCCCTCCCACCCCCTCCCCCCCTCCCACCCCCCCAGAACGAAATGGAATTTATATAGAAAATATATACATTTAACAGTGTACGCCCCTCCGAAGAAAGTCTAACGCCCCCCACCCCCCCCCACCCCGAAAATTTCAAGTGCCCCCCCCCCCCCCCCCGGAGAAAAAAGTCTGGAAGAAACACTGGTTGGACTGTTAACTTGCAAGTCTCGAGTTCGAATCCGGGTTCAATTCAGTAGACCGTCCACCCAACTCTGATGGGTACTTACTCGCGTTAGGGAAAGTAAAGGCGGCTGGGCATGGTGCTGACCACACGATCTCTTCATATGCCGAGATCACAGAAACAAGTGAACTCTACTTCGCTTGCCTTATAGACTGTAAGGTTTGAAAATGGAACTTTACTTTTAATTTTAATCAATAAAACTGCCTGTTAGAAGAGTCGGTATCATCTCATATTTTCCCGTTCTTGCCCAAGACACAAAGGGCAGATGAAGTAGAGTTCATTTGTTTCAGCGATCACGGCATAATGGATAATGTGGTCAGCCGCCATTGTTTTCCCTAACGTGAGTAACGTACCCATCAGAGCTGAGTAGACAAAGTGACATTCTACTGACCAGTGTTTCTTCCAGACTTTTTTCTCCGGGGGGGGGCCACTTGAAATTTTCGGGGGGGGGGGGGGCGGTAGACTTTCTTCGGGGGGGGCGGACAACCCCCCCCCCCCCCCCCCCCCCCGAAGAGATGCCTGGAAGAAACTCTGCTACTGACTTGAATCCAGATTCGAACGCGAGACTTTCGGGTTAGCAGTCTAGCTCTCTACCCTAAAATCGGCATATTGTCATTATATTATAACACTTTCTCTAAAAGATTCTAAGATCTTTACCTTCATTAACTTTTTAACCCTGTGATATATGTAGCTTAGTGTAAGCCCTGCTAGGGGGGGATACCTTAAAATCTACCCTTCTAGGCTTAACTAACTAATCTGTCCGGTCAGTGCAACCGTGGTAGAACCCACAGTGGTTAAACCCTAACCTTAGTCTAAATAATAAGCTACTAAAATAAAACAAAAACTTTTACAGTTAATAAAATTTATTTACCAAGATATGGAACCAAAAGAAAAAAAAAAAAGAATAGATAAAAAACTGACACAAAACAGAACCAAACGAAACAAACTTTTTACATCAAACAAAACACCCAATTTCGGACTACGTCCAGGACTACGACGAACACAAACACAAAATAAATATGGCTGGATGGTGCGAATTTGCTATTCTTTTCACCCGATGACCAGAGAGACTGCCTGCTCCCTTCACCGCAGCTTTCCACACAAAAGGCAGAGTTGAACAAGCCGGAAACCGACTTCCACACACCTCACACGCTACACGTAAACAAATAGTCCCTAATTCACGGATAACAAACCAAACACGACGGAACATGCACAGAATATTATAAAAAGACACTTACTATAAACAATGACAACAATATAAACGAAATATATATAAACTAGCTATAACCAGGGACATAAACAGTGAGACAGCGGCGCCATAATACGGGACTACACGACTAAAAAAATACGAACAATTTACGACATGAAACGAAACGATACATTCGCCTTCTAAGTTACAAATAATAAAAATACACTCCAGCCGCTCACATACACGCCCCCTAAAGCTTGCGGTCACCGCAAGCTAACAAACTTGAAAAAAACAGCCCACAGGGCATAATCATAAATGTTACAAAAAACTTTGCAGGAAGAACTTGCAAAAAAAATCAGCCCACCGGGCACAATCATAAATTTTACAAAAAAACATTGTCAAAAAAATCAGCCCACAGGGCACAATCATAAATTTTACAAAAAAACATTGTCAAAAAAAATCAGCCCACAGGGCACAATCACAAGTCTAGCCTACTAGGGACTCTGCGCTCCCTGACCGACCTACGCAGAGGTATGTCAGGTACTGTGGGGTTACCGGCTGCTCTGGTCCCCGGCAATTGGACCTTATAAATTATGTGGCTGCAGCCTGGAGTAGCCGGCGGTATCACTTTGACCGGCCTTGGGGAGGGTGGTTGAGCCCGGGGAGGCACATATCTCCTGATCTGGGTGCTGGCCACCCGGCGGGTGCCAGAAGGGCCATCTTTCTTTTTAATGGCGTAACACCCGCCGGTGATCGGAGGTACTTCGACCACGACGTAAACTGTCGGGTCGTCCAGGTCTGCCATTTTGCGTCTGCCTAGTGGGGGTTGTCTCAGAAGGACCAGATCGCCTATGGCCAGTTCAGCTACAGGTGCCTTTTTGACCTGCTTGTCCTTCTTGCTCGACTCTGTCTGGGGGCATCCCCCAGCACCACCACCCGGTGCCTTAATTAAGGATGGGTTAGGTGGAACCATTGCCTCTAGTTCCTCAGATTGGTCCACCTTTATACTGGTTATGCTGGCGCGTAGGCAGGATGTTGGGCCTGATACCACTGACGGATCTGAGTGAAATGGTTGGTCTAATGGCTGTACCACCCTGTCGTCCTTCATTCCGGGGTCTCCTTTCGTCGCCTGAATGGTTGGTACACTCTTGGCAGACACCAGAGTCCTTTCGCGGGGGCGGAGGACCTTGCCCCCTCGCCATACCTTCGGTGTCACCCCTGGGGGCTTGATCAGGTGGGCCAATGTGGTCAGGTCCTGGAGAACGTTCATGCCCAACAAACAGGGTGGAGCTGATGAGCCACCCACTGGATCCTTTATCACAAGGAACCCCTTGTCGCGTATTTCTTCCTTGTTGATCACCAGGTCAGTAATAAAATAGCCATTGTATGGGATGGCCAACCCATTTGCTGCCCTCAAGGACAGGGGTGTATCTGTTCTTAGGATAATGTTCTTGAGGCTCCTGTTACAAAATGTTTCAGTGACCGTGCTGACTTGTGAACCACTGTCTATAACGGCCGTCACCGGTACACCTTGTAAATACACAGTCAGGGTGGGGCACTGTCCAGCCAGCTTGTGAATGGTGGAGCTTGGGCTCTGCCCACCAGCAGTAGTAAGACTCTGAATCACTGCGGCCTCCTGCTTCTTTGAGTTTCGACAATTGCGGGCGAGGTGACCTTGCTGGTTACAATTGTAACACATTCTTGTTTCCGCCTCTGGACGTCGGCGGGGTACCCTTCGGCTAGATGACACTTGAGGGTTCTGTGCCAACTGAGTCAACAGAGCCGATAGCTGCTCTGCGAGCTTGTCCACCCTGTCTTCCAGCTTAGACCTGGGCAGGGTGGGTTCTTCCTTGGGGCGGGCATGTAGAGCTGCCACATAGGCAGGTTCTGTCCCTGGATCCTCGTCTCCAGACCATCGAATGGCCGCATCCCGTATGGCCAGGAAGGGGATCTTAGGGTCCCTGAAAACTAGTTCTTGCAACTGACGTCTGACTGAGGACTGGCTCAGCTTTTCCATAAACTGGTCCCTTAGGAACTCAGCATTCGTCTGAGGGACCTGCAGGGTGCCCTGTCTGGCAACAAGGGCCTTGAAGGCCCTGTGCAGGCGGTGCGAGTAGGCCCTCACCGACTCGTGTTGGCCCTGCACAACCATTTGGAGTTGCGCCATTAGCTGGGAGACGCTCCTCTTCTCCCCATAGACTTCTCGGAGGAGCCTGATGGAGGCCTCTGGGTCACGTTGCAGGTCATCTCCCCTGCAGCTCAGTTCTTCTCTCACAGCTTCCCCCAGGTACTGCCAGAGAAGGTCCTTCCTCTCTTCCACTGAGACGTCTCTTCTGGCCCTCCAGAGAGACTGGACCTCGTCAATGAATCGTTCCACCTCATAGCCGTGGCTGTCCCCATGAAACTTCCGGATGAGGATCTCCCTGGGTGGAACGATGCTGATGGTTTGTGCCACCTCCGCCATCTCGTCCGAATTGGGTGTTAAGACTACAAACAATTCCTACGCTAAACAAAAACTAAACACAGATGGTTCCAACAAGGGCCTATCAAAACAACAAAATTTAACTATGCTACACCTAGCCCTAGCAAAAAAACAAAAATTTAACTAGACTAAAGCACTGACCCCACTCGTGCTACCAATTTGTAAGCCCTGCTAGGGGGGGATACCTTAAAATCTACCCTTCTAGGCTTAACTAACTAATCTGTCCGGTCAGTGCAACCGTGGTAGAACCCACAGTGGTTAAACCCTAACCTTAGTCTAAATAATAAGCTACTAAAATAAAACAAAAACTTTTACAGTTAATAAAATTTATTTACCAAGATATGGAACCAAAAGAAAAAAAAAAGAATAGATAAAAAACTGACACAAAACAGAACCAAACGAAACAAACTTTTTACATCAAACAAAACACCCAATTTCGGACTACGTCCAGGACTACGACGAACACAAACACAAAATAAATATGGCTGGATGGTGCGAATTTGCTATTCTTTTCACCCGATGACCAGAGAGACTGCCTGCTCCCTTCACCGCAGCTTTCCACACAAAAGGCAGAGTTGAACAAGCCGAAACCGACTTCCACACACCTCACACGCTACACGTAAACAAATAGTCCCTAATTCACGGATAACAAACCAAACACGACGGAACATGCACAGAATATTATAAAAAGACACTTACTATAAACAATGACAACAATATAAACGAAATATATATAAACTAGCTATAACCAGGGACATAAACAGTGAGACAGCGGCGCCATAATACGGGACTACACGACTAAAAAAATACGAACAATTTACGACATGAAACGAAACGATTCATTCGCCTTCTAAGTTACAAATAATAAAAATACACTCCAGCCGCTCACATTAGTTAATAATTTAATATAGGGCTGGTTATTTTTGGGTATTGATGTGGAGAGGGTGTGGTTTTTGTGGAGATTTTAGAATTTCAAAAATGTATGTAGATGTATGTAATTTTAAGAAAAACAAACTTTACGTCTACGTATTTATAAACATTCGAAAGGCTACCTAGATGTTCTCATTGTTCGGAATTTTGTAGCTGTTAAATGCACGGAAAATAAGGACATATAAACTTAATTTATTGGCTTATTTTATTGCCACCATAAATTGCTATGTATATTATTATGAATATTCTTCCGATAACTATAAATAATTGTTAATTCTGGGCTTAGTGCTGCAACATATCCCTTCATATGCCGAAGTCAAGAAACTCCTAAATTCTACTTCATCTGCCCAAGGATCGCTATGTCTAAAGATGAGCTTTACTGTACTTATACTTTAAATCTTTAAAGATTTAAAGTAGATGTTAAAAATACATATACTGGTTACACATACATATACTTGTTACACATATATACACTGGTTACATATATATATATATATATATACTGGTTACATATACATATACTAGTTGCACATACATATACTGGTTACATATACATATACTGGTTACACGTTCACCGGTTAGGGGGTCATCCATAAACGACGTCACGCTTTTTTTGACGATTTTTACCTCCCCCCCCCCACCTTCCCCCCCCCCCCCACACATCGTCACAAAAAGCCAGAGCCCCCTTAAAATGACGTCACACCTCAGTCTACACCCCCCCCCCCCCTCAAAATTGCGTTTCAATTTTTCTTAAAACACCGATATTTTTTCCAAAATCTCGTCTGAACTCTCTCAACAAAGAGTATTTTAATCAATTCCTATTACAATTTACTAAAACAGTTTTCTAAAACGCGAAATAACGGCTAAAATTCGTTTTCTAACATCGCTGTTTTAAAATGTAAAAGTGTGACGTCCCACCATCAGACCCCCCCCCCCCCCCTCCCCCTCATCACACACCGTCACAAAATTACGGACCCCCCCCCTCCCCCCGACGAGTGTGACGTCATTTATGGACGACCCCTTACATATACATATAGGCTACTGGTTACACGTGCATACGCTGGTTACACGCACATATAAAAAAAACTGTTTACAGCTGCATATACTGGTTACCCAAACAGCTTTTCTTGTTTACCTGAACTAAATTTGCGTCATAGATTGATCGAAGTAAAACTTATTCCATTAGGTTAACTAACTTAAGCAAGCACAATCTTACAGCACTTTGTATTATTTACCCTTACTGTCAAACCAACTGCTATTTCAACAGATACATAATAAACATAAACATGGTAGTATTTTTTCAACAGACTTAAAATAAAGAAGTATGAACGTATTTAGCAGTAGATTGCTGTGTTTTTTTCGCGCTGCAGTTTTGAAAGTGCTTTCTGTTTTGTTTTAGATGGACCAGCGTATAAAGTCACGATAAATAAGCCAGCTGGTTTTTTTTTTTTAAACTTAAGGCAAAGTTGAACGAAAATAAAGATCGTGTTAGGAAAGGGGTCAGGTCAAAAGTAATTTATTTTTTGTTGTTAAACTATTAAACTGTTGTTCTTAAACCAATGCCTTGTTCTTCAGCTTGAAAAAAAAATATTAAAAGATCAATATTTCATTTATTAAATTTAATAGAATACAGAGCTACACATATACGTAGTATACATATATACGTACAAGCACATACTGTTCAGCCTATTCACTCCTCCCCGATTTCAATTTGATTGTTTGTTGTTGTTGTTGTTGTTTTTTTTTTGGGGGGGGGGGGGGGGGGGGTTAACATTATTTGTGCTGTGTCAAGATTGTGTAACTTTATTTTTTTTTTCTCCAATTAAATGATTGAGAATAATAATTTAGAAAAAATAATATAAATAAATAAAAATATTTAGGCCTATGTGTGTGTGTGTGTTAAAATTCAGTTTGAAAAAAAATTATTTTAAATAAGTGTGATACCCGTTTTTCGCATAACAATATCTCAATAATTTCGTAAAACAAAGTTTGTGAAGAAATCATTGATAGTTTATATAAACAATGCCGATTTATGTGATCATGGATGATCATCGTGTTTTCGGGAATAAGAGCCTAATGTCTATGGGTAACTGGGTTCATTTAATCTACATTCGACCTTGTTTAGCATTCTGGAAAATGTAATTTATCAACTCTATGAGGCGAGTAATGATGCGATTGATTTAAGTCAATTAACGATAATTACGTAGGTCTATTGTTTGGGGGATTTAAAAATCTTATCACATGATATTTTCATTTTCTTGCCCATGATGTATGGGGCAATTAAAATAGTATTCATCTGTTGCAATGACTTTGCCATAAGATGGGTTAGTGTGGTCAGTACTATAGACAGTGTTTCTTCCAGACTTATTTTCTCCCGGGGGGAGGGGGGCACTTTATATTTTTGGGGGAACGGTCTACATTTTCCGGGGGGCGGACACTAGTAAATGAAATTTATATAGAAAATATATACTTTTAACAGTGTCCGCTTCCCCTAAAATTTAAAGTGCCCCCCACCCCTCGGAGAAAAAAGTCTGAAAGAAACACTGATCCGAACTCGAGACTTTTGTATTACGCCAGGCCCAGAACCCGGCTGCGCTTAAATAAGATTCAAAGAACGAATAAAATATAATTACTCGACTAATGTTTAGTATGGGCTTGAGTGATAAAAAAATAAAGCCTTTCTATTAATTTCTAATACTTTGGTTCTCATAATATGTTTTTTTCTCAACGTTCTACATGACCCAACTGTTACGGTATTTAGTTGCTTCAACGAGATACATCGAGAGTACGCGTCAGCGTGAAAATCGTACAGGAACTGAAACGAAACATAAACCACCGGCTGTGTTGTCATCAATATTACAATATGGGTGCCTTTGATTTTCTTGACGATGTGCGACGCATGAATGCTCGACAGGTAATAGAATCTAGATCACATATTGAATTAAATATATATTGTAACATTCAAATATTGAATAGACGTAACTTTTGCTTTTGACTTGTCTGCACTGTACTGAGTGTACTCACACACAAACAGAATCTGATTGACTAGACTTGTCTGTTATGAGTGTGTTATGTTTAATAATATGTATGTAGTCTTGTAAGTAGATCTAGAATCTAGATAATTAGAATCTAGATCTAGATCTAGTAAGTAGTTAACAGAACCGTTGTAGTGTACTAAATTCTAGATCTAGATTTCTAGTCTGTAGATCTAGTCTAGATCTAGAATCTAAAATCTAAATTAGGAGTACATTTAGATCTAGAGATCTTCTAGTCATAGCCTTCATTCTAATCTAAATTATTATTAGGACGCATTTGTGTGGATCGCTCTGCAGTCAGTGGGCTAAATCTTTTCTCTGGGTTGAACGCAATCTAAAAATAGAAATCAGGACTGCCCGATTTTTTTTCTTTTTTTGGAAATAAAAATTTTGAATTAATAGGCCTAGGCCTAATTAATTTATATTATATCAAAATAAAGATTTTAATATAAAGATAAAGTTAAAGTGTGGTAAAACTCCATTTTAACGTATTTTATTCCCCGCTTCACGTTCACCTCGAGTTGAGTGTATTTTATTATAGGCCTAAACACAACCGAAACACACAAAAACATTAGGAAATCACTTGGCCTATTTCTTTTTGAAATTCTGGTTTAGTTTTTTTAAATTTTGTCAATACTTGAGAAAAATCCAAATTTGAAAATGTGTAGGCTACTATTTATTTAGATCTAGATTAAACTTTTTTTTTCTTGAAAATATGTTCGTGTCAGTTAAGATTTTCTAGCAATGGTTAAAGTAGAACCGCATAATTGCAAGGCATGATACTATAAATTAACTTACATGAACTCATAATGACCCTAAGCTATGACATATGTTGATAATTGAAGTCAATTTGAACTCACTGTGATTTTTTTCTGCCGACGATCACACGCAATTTGATTGGAACTTAAATGCTTATTTATAATATTTTTTTACCTTTTCTAATTAAAACACATCCATAAAAAATTAATTAGATCTATAGTCTATCTATTATCTAATGTTTCTAATCCTAGTGTTTTCTTAACATTTTGTGTGTTTCGGTTGTGTTTATAATAAAATATGCTCAACCGGAGGTGAACGTGAAGTGGTGAATAAAATACTCTAAAATGGAGTTTTACCTTAAAGTGTTTTTATTTTGACACCTAAGGTTAGGCGCAGGTTAAAAAAAGAATGGATGATAATTAAGAATCGACCCTTTGAATCCTGGTTGGGTCGTTTCTTCCCCCCCCCCCCCCCCCCCCCGGCTTGGCTTCTATCAAACTGTTATTTAGTAGATAGTTTTTACAGCTAGATCTATCTAGAATGCGTGGTAGTAGAATTAAGTCTATAAGCCTATGTGAAGCCTATGGCCAGAAATAGATATGCTTTTCGATTTGCTTGAATGGGGGAAGAGAAGTGATGACACCAATGACCTCAAATAGAACGTGTGTTCATTCTATGACATATGCTATAAGCCTGCTGAACTCACAGTGACCACTGTGGTTGGATTTTTCGTCCACGGACTAGAAAACGTAAGTCACGAGTAATGTTTAAAGGATGTATTTAGAAAATTACACGTGATGTATTCAATGTAAAAAAAGAACATTTTAAAAGGCACTGATTTCCGGTCATGCTAACCCTGGATATGAACTTGGAATTCCAGGGCGATGAACGTTAGCTGTCGCACTATTGACTCTACCACACCCAATGTGTTAGCAAATTAAATATTAAGCGTTTTCAATCAGAAGATGGCAAATCCCAAAGGAAATAAACTACTGCATCATTTTTTCACCGCAGGTCAAAATATATCATAATTCCAAACATAATATAGCCTATTAACTTTTAAGTAGTAGATAATCTATTACTGGACCTAAATTTGTATATCAGAGTTTATTAGTTATATATGTATAGGGTATTGAATAATTTTCTCTATACCAATTAAATACCAATTTTTAGAATGCGTCATACGGAATTAAAATACTCTGAATGCTCAACGATCTGCGTATTCACTTCATTTGCTTCACTTTGTTGACACAGCTAGAGTAGCAACTAGGCAATAGCGGTGGGATTAATTCCTGTTTAATATTCTCCCTTACATAAGAAGGATCCTCTGCATCTCTGTTGTCAGCAACGGCTGTTACCTCAAAAGTAGAATAGCAGTTTTATTTAGGGGTTTTGTGGAGGTGGGGTGCTGACTGGGTCCTAATGCTACATGACTCTTAGTGCCTTGCTTTACCCTATGTGGACTGACCTTATTCAGTCGCATATGCATAGAATACTAATGTAAACTTGGCATGACAATAGACTCTGAACCCCTAATAATGTCTTATATTGGTATATACATCTGAAATCTGTGGTTGAGCAGTTGTGCTTTGGGGCAGGGAGGTTTGATAAGAGGTGTAGTTTCAATTCCATACAATAAGTTATATCTTATACTTTTTATGTGTTTTGTTCTCTTTTTTGGTGTCATTTACTGGCTTTTTTAGTTACAGAGAGTACTGATTAGGCAACATCAATCACTTCTAGGCGAGGCCTATCAACTGCAATTACTTTAAGACCATATTCTTTATCCAAAGGTAGCCTAACAAAAACAACAAATAATGTAAATATATGACAAGAAAATCCAAGTTATGCTTAGCTAATGATCTCTATTTTCAGATGTCATCTTCACTACCATCTGAAATTTTATGCCCTTGTTGTATTTAGTTTAAAATATTTGAGGTTTGGGTTATGTTTAATTCATCTGTTGAATTTAATAATATTTTAGCTCTACTATCAAGTTCTGAACTTTGGTATGATTGTCTCATCCGCGCTGATGATATGGAAAGGTCTGATGGTTGTAACTGGAAGTGAAAGTCCCATTGTTGTAGTGCTTAGGTAGGTTTTTTTTTGTTGATTTGGCCTAATTTTCCTCTTCCATTTTTTTTCTTTACTGATTTTTACTATTATCTAACTTTGATTTTTTAAAAGAAATTAATTAAAGGGCTCATTTTTTTAACCATGTTGACAATTTTCCTGTACTCTATTTACTCAGTGGTAGCATGGAGCCTGCATTCCACCGTGGTGATCTATTGCTGCTTACCAACCACAGAGAGGAGCCAATCCGAGTTGGTGAAATAGTGGTGTTCAAAATTGAAGGAAGGGATATTCCAATTGTACACAGAGTCTTGAAAGTTCATGAAAAGTAAACAGTTTTACATTTTCTATTAAAAATTTGATTTTAAAAACACAGGCTTATGATAAAAAGGGGTTGGGGGAATATACAAGTGCTTCCGCTGACTTGTTACATTTTTCATGCATTCATGTAACAGTAATTTACAAGCTGTATGATGTAGTTAAGGATTTAAGTGTTACACATGAAATGGTAAAATATTTTTTTTTTTCTAATAAGGGAGGATGGAACAGTCAGGTTCCTGACCAAGGGAGATAATAACTCTGTTGATGACAGAGGTTTATATGCCAAAGGTCAATTGTGGCTGGAGAAAAAAGATGTTGTTGGTAGAGCTAAAGCGTAAGTTCTGAGCATCAATGTGTAATACTGTGTAATCATAGTGTAATTTATTGGTTTTTAAATTTGTCACACTTGTACACATTTTTTTTTAATTGTGAGGTCTATGTCTGTATGTTTCATTTCCTATTTTTGCAGGTTTTTGCCGTATGCTGGAATTGTGACCATCCTTATGAATGATTATCCTAAGTTTAAGGTATTTATTGTGATTAATTCTTGTTATTTTTAGCTAACAACTTGTTCAAAAATAATTTTCTGTTTTAACCTTCCAAATTTTATATAATTTTTCTTATTAAGTCGATGAGGCAATGTTGAGGAAAATATAATTTGATGTTTTCTAACAGTAATTATTAAGTATGTTGGTGAATTAAAATATCTGAATCAATTGTTCTGTAAATATACTATTATCTAATGCTTCATTTAAGTAACATCAGTTTATATACTTATTTCAGTATCTCTGATTCATAATTGTCAAAACAGTTGAACAAAAATATATTACAACTGTTTTGGGCACAAATACTGTCCAACAGAACTAGATCTAGTCACTAAATTTTAAATATTATTATGAACCATGTTTCATTAACTTTTTTCTTCTATTATTTTCAGTACGCAATTTTGGCATTTTTGGGAATCTTTGTGTTGACTCATCGAGAATAACTCCAACTGTATTTTTTAAGTATGCATGATGAAGATTGCGTGTGCCTGTGCATCATATAAACATTTTATTTTCTGGGTAACCAACTCAGTACATTTATCAAAATGCTTAAGTGCTACTTTACACTGCAGTATGTATTACTTGAATAAGTAGAACAGATGTATGATTAACTCTTTTACTAGTGATGTATCAATTTTAAAACTTTTGTTTCTTTAAAAACTGCCTAGGAATGTGATTATATTTTGTTGAACAGCTGTTTAGTACCAACCTACATTGTTCTGGACAAGTATAGGGTAGCATTGCTTCACCTAATTTTTGCAGTCTTTTTGTTTACAACCTGTATAGTTATCTTTAAAGTATTAGTTTTGTTTGTCCCACCTCATAATTTTTTTCTTGCTTTGCTGTTTAATTTCTATATTGCATGAGGTTTTCAATGTAAGTGTTTGCATCTGTACCTCACACTTAAGAAAATAACTGCTGACAAACCATCAGAAAGTTCAGTTATGTTACCACATATTCATGTATTAGTTTGTAGCTTATGCTAAAAAATTTAAGCAGCACTGTATACATTTCTGTTGGCACCTAGATTTTTACAGTTGTTACATTTAATATATTACATATATCTTGATGAGATGTATGTGTAATTTATGAATTTGAGAATGATTTGATTGTGTGAGTGGCTGTGTTTTATTGGAAGATTTTCTTCCTATTTTTAAAACTTTCTTACTTTTGGTGTAAGGTGCAAGCTATGACATTTAAAATGGAATAAGTAATCAAAGTAATTTTTTTTTTTACTGTTGTAACTTATTTTCTTGAATTCATTGGAGACTTTTCTGTGAAATTTCTTATGGTCACTAGTCAGTGTTTTGACTTCTGTGGTTTAGTGTCTTGTATGGCCCATTGACTGTTGAGACAGTTTCAAAAAAGTAGATTTTTGACCTCTAGATCTGGCCGTAGCCAGATGTATTCCATAAAAATTTACTGTTTCTAAATTTAACCATGCTCTTGTATGTAACATGTTTCATTTATAAATATATTTGAGAAATAAAATCATTTGTTGACCATGTATGTTTCAAAATATTGGATTCTTGAAGTCTGTAGTCTATATTTTCATCTTACTGGATTTACTAGATAAGTCAAAGTTTCTGGAGTATACAAAGTAGACAGCTAAAAAAGAAATCTCACATTTTTTATTGACACTATATGATTACAGCAACGACATAAGATATTTACAAGAAGTAATGATAAATATACATGACAAACATCTAAGATTATTTTCAGAATACACCCAAAAACAAACCATTTTAAATCATTGCAAATGTTGCAACATTAATCATAGAAGCCTCTGAAATGTATTGAATTTTCCCCCCCCCCCCCCTAAAATTTTTTACAAATATCTTGGAACTGGACGGATCATTGAATCACCATGTTGGTGCTGTATTTGCAAGACGTCTCATCCGCCTGAAAAAAAAGGAAAATGGTAATTTTTACAATTTCAACCTGTATTTGATTCAGCATCTATGCCTGATACAAAATTAAAAAGATGAGCTTACAAACCATAATTTCCTAGACTACCAAAGCTCTTTTTAAATGTTAAAGCTTTAAAATTTTGATTTACAAAATAAGCATATATGTAATTCTGGTAGAACATGAAACTTTAATGGTTAGTAAAATATATTTACTGTTGCAGTAATTAAATAATTTAGATAGGTTTTTTTTTCAAAATTTATGTCAATTATTTCATTTACCAAGAAAGAAATAGCTACTCATTCATCAAGTGAAAATTTCAATACATGTTTATTAGCAATAACACTACATACTAAAAAAAAAAATCATTAGCAGAAACACTTGATACTAAAAAAAAAAACAACTATACCTTGTGTTTCTATCTTGGTCTCGAATTTTCTTTTCCATCTCTGCATCTGTTAAAGTTTCTAAGAACGGACACCACTGATCAGCTTCATTTTGATTTCTAAAAGCCACTTCCACAACCGGCAATGGGGCCTCACTGAACAATTAGCAAACAAATGCTTAGGTTAGCAAAAATTGAAATACAATCTTTCATTTAAAAAAATGTTTTTTATCATGCCGTACCGTAATTTTTAAAAGTATATCGAAAACCCACCTAAATGCATAAGTGCGTTGGTGCCAGCTCAGTTGCCCTCTTATACTGTAGGCTATAGCAGTGACAAACTCGCCACCAAGACCTGAAGTATCACAATTATGAAAATCATTTTAAAAAAGAGTATACAATAACAAGATGCATTGAGCAAATACATTCATGACTGTATATGAGATGCATGACTTCTTATGGTAAATATTACGACCAGTTCTTAATAAAGATTTATCATGCATCTATTTTATATCAGTCTATTTAATTTAATTTTGTACTTCTAATTCAACAATCTATCTGGCAATGAATATTACTTCTCCATGTGATACAACAAAAATATAGCAATACACATAACGCTCATTTCTGTTGTAGATAATGTCTTTGTTCTTACTTGTAACACAGTGTAAATCATTTTATGAAGTCTGTTTAGCCATGTACCCATACCTAATTAAATTCCCGAATTAATGCTTAGAAAAATCCCCTACAGTAGTGTTAAAATATGCCCTGTAATTTGATTTCAATGTACCTTTGAAGTAGTTTTTTTTTTCCCCATGGATGTTAAGCTTGTCTAAGCAATTGTCAAAAATTGTAAAAGCAATGTAAAATGCTACGAATGATTGATATTTTTTTTAGGTTAAAAAATTGGACAAACAAATACCAAGTACATATATTATAAGCTGACCTAATTCTGCGCATAATTTAGTAGCAAATTCTTCAGGACTATTCTGAGGTTCTGACATATCCCATTCAAACTGGTCCACAAGTGAAATATTTCCGACATGTATATTGAGCTGTAAAAAAAACATAGTTTTATAAAACCTGCAACTACTAGAAATGTACACTTGTATATAAAGTAGTTTATCAGGTAAAATGAAACAGACAAAATTACTGACTAAATGTTGCTATTAAAATGTATATGATTATTTTTACATAATGTTATAGAAGTGAATAAAAGTGGAACCAAAATATTTTGGTTACTAATTACTAAATGGGACGGAGTGGTCTAGCGGTAGAGAGCTGGACTACTAACCCGAAAGTCTCGAGTTCAAATCCGGGTTCAAGTCAGTAGGCAGTCCCTGAGTCCACCCAACTTCAATGGGTACCTAACTCACGTTAGGGAAAGTAAAGGCAGCTGAGCATAGTGCTGACCACACTATCTCTTCATATGCCGAGGTCACAGAAACAAGTGAACTCTACTTCACTTGCCCCATAGACCGTCAGGTTTGAAAAGGGAACTTTACTTTTTTAATTACTAAACTAATAAACTGTGAGTGGTTAATTTCTATAGTTTCTGGTCTAACCTTGATAATAACTCTTTGATCACTCTGCTCCTCCGCCCCTTCAGCCACAGTGGTGTTGTCTATTTGTTGTCTCACAGCACCAGCAATGGCAGGAATAAAATTGATGGGATTCAAATCAAGGTCATCGCACAAAATCTCTGCAAATTGTTCTGGGGTAATCAGTGTTTCTGAAAATCAATTTGCAGTATGATTAATATAAGAAATCAAATGTTATGTGACAACAGCCTACATTTAAAAGATAAGTAGTCAAACTAGCTCTGATTTTTAAAATTTAAAAACCATTGAAATATTGTTTAAATTTAGGTGTCAATCTGAAATTCATTGAGAAGAAAGCTTTAGCATAACACAGTCACAAAATATGTGAAATATGATGGAAATTTCTTATTTTAAGTACCTCAACATTTATATATATATATATATATATATATATATATATATATATATATATATATATATATATATATATATATATATATATATATATATATATATATATATATATATATATATATATATATATATATATATATATATATATATATATATATATATATATATATATATATATATATATATATATATATATATATATTATGAGACAACGTGGGCAGGTGGTAGAGCTAACCCAAAAGTCAACTAACTTTAATTACTTTACAATATGTAATACACTAGTTAAAAATCAGCTGTCTGTAAAAACAAAAGTTATTTTACCATTTTTATTCCAAGTAAAACAATCTCTAAGTTTCTGCCCTTCAATTTCCATATCCAATCTTATGGGGACCAAATCTTCTTTCTGGTTTGCATTTTCATGAACAACTGCAGGGTCTGTATCATCAAAGCTAAAATATAGCAATATTAATTCTTGTTAAAATGTAATGAGTCAAGATTCAGAAATAAAACATGTTTTATTAACATGTTCTATTTAAATTGAGGCTTTAAAAAAACACTTGATAGAACTTTTTAATGCTAACCACAACTATGTTCAGTAAAAATATTGAAAAAAAAAAAGTGTTCAAAGTAGCAAAGATACAGACACTTTTTTTTTATATTATTTGTAACACATTGATCAATTACCATAATGGAAAAGTTCTGATTTTTGTCTTGGCCAAACGATTTCTATTTATGTGTGTTGAGCAGGGAACTGCATCCAAGTGATGTGAACTGCTAGGAATTGTGGGAACCCAGTTGTTGCCTCGTTTGCTCTTGGCAGTTTGTCTATAAAAAATCGATAATTATAATCTTTTAAAAGATAAAAAAATTTTCTTTGGTAATAAATTTTAGTTATTTTGAACAACGATCATAAAATGAAATTGATAGCAACTTCTTTTAAAAACTTACGTCAAAAATGAAGCTTCTGAAGTAAGAGAAACAGCTTTGTATTTCTCATCAAACCCATTAATGATTTCATCAACTTCACTGGCTTTTAGTAGAGTTATATTGGTTGCAAGAGAATGGTGTCCAAAACCTGTTAAAAAAAATTTATTATGTCATTATTTGAGATATTATAACTGATTATAACTTTTATACGGTATAAATTGTATGTAATTGTCATTTAAGAAGCTATTTTGAGAAATATTCCTACTATTTTAAGTTTTGTGAAAAGTAATTCCACTAGTAAAATAGAAACCTTTTTTAAGCATTATGTAAACAACAAACTAAGTATAAGATATGCATAAGCGCCAAAAATAACACAAGTGAAGTTAAAGTTATGGCTAAAAATATTTTTACCCATATTTGCAAGTCTTTTTCTTTCTTCAATTGTAATCAAACGCCTCCACATAGAAGGATACCTCTTATACAATGACCCTCGAAACATCCGAAGGTAATTCCCCACCTAAGGATAAAGATCAGATGTTAAAAAAGTTATCAGAACTAAAGTGTTAACTTGTGTCACTTCTGCCTTTATTTGTAATTCATTTGATTATCATTAGAAAGTCTTATAAACTTCACCACATTTATTTACCCAGTCGATATGGAATAGCCTTGGCTTGCTAAGTTGCATTTGGTCTTGTAAAAATCTATAAAGTAGATCTATGACTAGAATAGATCTAGATTAAAGTCTAGAGTCTAGATTCTAATTAATCTAGAATCTAGGTCTTAACTTTTTAATTTTACAAATGATAAGAAAATTGTGAAATAAAATTAATTAGCCTAATAATTTAAATTAGGCCCTAATAGATACACCAACAGAACTAGTTAAGTAGATCTAGAATCTAGAGTTGAGTTAGAGATCTAGATCTAGATTCTAGAAAACTAGACTAGAATCTAACAATTTGAATTTGGCCGATGCTAGCCGGAAACAGATACGCATGCGCAATGGAGAGAAACTACGACTTGCCATCGTGGCGATGTTTTCGATGGTACTGTGCATGCAAGTGTTTACAACCGCAGAACCCTAGCTCACTGCGCATGCGCAGAACTATATACCCTATCTTTTGCCGACTAAGTGGAGACGTTGGGGAGAAAAATCTTTTTCCGAGTTAGTCACTTCGATACTCCGGAAAAAGATACGTATGCGCAATGGAGAGAAACTACGACTTGCCTTCACAGCGATGTTTTGATCAATCTGACTCAAAAGTCAAAACTTCAAATATCAAACAAAAGGCAAAGCTGAAAGTAACCTGAAAGCAAAACTTGAAAACTGCGACAACACTAGCGACTAGCCGCCTGAGCAGCACTTGCCTAGAGTTTGCACTAGAGTTTGACTAGAGTTCACTAGAGTCTGGATTCTAGTGGACTGGACAAACAAAGAATGATTGTTTGGGCTATAGAATCTAGGCCCTACAAATAATATCAACTTTGCAATATTTACTGCTGGTTGATATAACTCACCTCAGAGCCAATGTAATAGGATTCCCCATCTTCTTCAATTCTGAAAGATTTCGGCTTTTCGCCATAAGTTTTGTTACTGCTACCAGGTGTACATGGTGTACTCGGTGTTGACGGGGACGCCATTTTATGTATTATGCCAGATACTTGTCGTGTAAAAATATATAGATTTTCAACAAATCTAGATTACGATTAAGTAAGAATTTATATTTCTATCAAAACAAAGAATATTGAGTGATCCACCAAGTTATGATTTTCTAAGGAAGTATAAAACTAAACTTGGGTATTAAGAATAGAAAGCATAATTACTACAAAAAATTTAATATTAGTAAACGTTTTACTACTCTTACTGGCATATCAAAACTCAAAGGGCATAAACCGAGGCCTTGGCCTATGTTAAATTAGAAATGCTTTATTTTTAATCAATTTATAGGCTACACCGGGGGAGGGGGCCATTTAAACTTTAAAGTTAGCCCTGGGCGCCAGAATAAGCCCCTTTGCCTCTGTTGACACCGCCAAGCTTTGCTGAACTTTGGTTAGAAACAGAGTTTCTTCCAGGCATATCTTCGAACGAGATGGAATTTATACAGTGTTTCTTCCAGACTTTTTTCTCTGGGGGGGGGGGGGGGGGACACTTGAAATCTTCGGGGGGTGGGGGGGGCGGTAAACTTTCTTCGGGTGGGGGGCGGACACTGTTAAAAGTATATATTTTCTATATAAATGATATAAATTTCATTTCGTTCGGGGGGGGGGGCGGTAAAAAAATTTCGGCGAAAAGAGTCTGGAAGAAACACTGGTTAGAAACGGTGGGTCCCCAAAAAACTGTAATGGTCCTTGGCATGGGCGTAGCGAGGGGGGGGGGGGCGGGGGTGCGGACCGCACCGGGTGACACCATTTAGGAGGGTGACACCAAGGCAAAAAATAGCAAAATATATAGAGAAAAACTTGACGGGGGGGTGCAAATCGAAAGTTTGAGGGGGGGGGTGCAAATCGAAAATTTGACAGTTTGTCCCCGGGAAGGGTCGCTACGCCTCTGGGGGGGTGACACCATTAAGTGCCGCACCGGGTGACACCCGACCTCGCTTCGCCACTGGTCCTTGGCTTCAGTCAGACCACCTAGATTCTAGCTTTCGTGGACGCTGGCTTGATACAGTAGGCCTATTGTTGAGTCAACTCGCTTTGATACTGTTTTAAAAATTGTGTAATGATGGATGGATTACAAAAAGATTATCACGTGCGGCGTCAAAACGGCCAATGACAAAACGGCCCCGTCAAAATGACCCTGACATAAGAGCACCGTCAAAAAGACCAGAGACAAATGAACAGACAAATAGGCTCCCAACAAATAGGTTGTCGTCGTATAGACTCCCGACAAAAGGGCTCCAGTCAATAAGGCTCCCGGCAAATAGGCTCCCGTCATTTAGTCTCCTGACATATAGGCTCCAGTCAATTTGTCTCACGACAGAATAGCTCCCGTCATTACGACAAAACGGCTCCCGCCATTACGACTCCCGACAAATAGGCTCAATTCATTTTGGCTCCCGACAAAAAGGGCCCCTGTCAATACCGTTTCTGTAGAAACAAAGTCTCCCCGGCGAAACGTCCTCATTGAATATGACACCTGCTAGTGGGACCCCGCCATCCATACTCTTTAGAGTTGGTCTTATTTTTATATTTTGTTTAATCTAGTATAAGAAATAGTATGTTTTAAATTTAAGGCTATGACTTCCATAAATGAGTCGGTTGATCCAACTCAGTGTGTGGGGGAGAGAGGTCTACAAATATCATGTATATCATACATTTAAGCTTTTGTGCTCGCTTTTAAGCAACAGATCTTTACTTCTGTGAATTACACATTATCAAAATTTTAGAATTGGTGGAATTGGGGGTCGTCCATAAATGACGTCACACTCGTAGCGGGGAGGAGGGGTCCGTAATTTTGTGACGGTGTGTGATGAGGGGGGGGGGGGGTTCAGATGGTGCGACGTCACACTTTTGCACTATAAAAAAGCAATGTTAGAAAACGAATTTTAGACGTTATTTCGCGTTTTAGAAAACGGTTTTAATAAATTGTAATAGGAATTGATTAAAATACTCTATTTAGACAGAGTTCAGACAAGATTTTAGAAAAATATCGATGTTTTAAAAAAAATTCAACTGCAATTTTGAGGGGGGTTGTAGGTTGAGGTGTGACGTCATTTTAGGGGGGGGGGGTCTTGCTTTTTGTGACGACGTGTGGTGGAGGGGAGTAGGGGAGGTAATAATCGTTAAAAAAGCGTGACGTCATTTATGGGTGATCCCATTAAGCAGTTAAGGGGCTCGATTTGTTTGAAAAATTGCTGTCTGTTGGTTCATGAAACAATTTTTCATTCAGGCATTTAAAAGAGGTTATAGTGGTAGTGGAGGTAGGACAAAATGGTTACTGTTATGCCAATAGTGTCTGGAGACAATATGTCGGGAGCCATTTACTCGGGAGCCAATATGCAGTATTTCTTTCAGACTTTATTCTCCGGGGGTGCACTTGAAATTTTCGGGGGGGGGGGGGACGGGGGGACAACAATTTCCGGGGGAAGGGGGGACACTGTCAAAAGTATATATTTTCTATAGAAATTCCATTTCGTTCGGGGAGGGGGGGGGGGGGGGCGGTGCCTCCCCGAAGAGATGCCTGGAAGAAACCCTGCCAATACGTCGGGAGCCTATACGCTGGGAGCCCATTTTTCTGGAGCCTATATGTCCTGAGCCTACTTGTCGGGAGCCTATTTGCCGCGAGTCAATATGACGGGAGCCAATACCTCGGGACCCTTTTGACGGGGCTATTTTGACTGGGTTGTTTTGTCGGGGGTTGATTTGACGAGGTCATATTGACGGGGCCGTTTTCATGGTGCACTAGAGGATCAATATAATGGAGGAAGCAATATTCATCGGTTACTGTGACAAGTTATTGCTAGTTATTTCATTTCAACTATTTTCTTCCAGCTCACTCAAGATAAACGGGAACAGGGCATTACCCCCCCCCCCCTCCCGGTAGGACATCCCCCCCCCCCCCCGACATAGCTTAAGGTACAGCTAGGGTTAGGGCTATGGCTAGATTTAGGGTTAGGATTATGGTTAGTGTTATGGTCAGGTTTATGGGTAGGGTCAGGGCTTGGATTAGTGTTATGATCAAGGTTAGGCTTAAACCAATGTCTACAGTTGGTTATGGTTTTTTGTTAAGTTTTAGGCTGAGGTGAATGCTTAGGTTTTGGTATTTTTTAAAGGTTAGGATTAAGGTAATATATAGGTATAGAGTTTCAGTTAGGATTCTAACTTGAGGGGGTGGGGGGGGGGGGTAATACCCAGGGGGGGGGGGGTTATTGACAGGGGGTAATTGCTAGGGGGGGGGAGTAAATACAAGGGGGGGGGAATTGACAGGGGGGGTAATGTCCTATAGCCAAGACAAACATTACATACTCACAAAAAATGTATGTATAAAAACAATCTCAAAGTCTTGTTAAATTCAACCATAGCTTTAATTTAGCTTTATTTTTATAAGATAAACAGATTATTAAATATTTTACAATTGTCATGCGAAAGTACCAAAACCTTAAGAGATGAATAAATATGTCATAAATTTATTATTAGATACATATCCTCAACTTTTAAAACAGCTTTTTCTTAAAACATAGATGTTTGTCAGACAAAGATTAAACACTTTTAAATCCATTTCAAGTTATTGTGAATTTACTTAAGTTTAAGTGATGGTAGGATTCTTTCTTCTTTTTTTTTGGTTTTACTTTAGACTGGACAAGAGATGCTCTATAGCTTGCAGGGGTGCATAAAGTGATCACAAATACACAATAGTTTCAAAACATTATAAGCAGTCTTTGGAGTAATTATAATACATCGCAACAAAGAACAACATACTTGACATATTGAGGAAAATAATTTTGTATACACGTTTTAGGACAGAATTATTTTTATTAACAGAGTTCGTAACTAAAGTAATAGGTCTATATTTTCAAACACAGTAAAAAATCTAGAAAAGGCTTTGCACTGGTGAGGAAAAATTTGGGCCAAGGGTTTCGGTGTATTCATGCTAAATAAAACTGGTTAATATAGAGTAAAAATAATCTGATTTATTAAATTTCTAAGAAAATCATAAACTTCTGTTATAAGATATGCAAGTCAAAAAGATTTTGTATACACTTGAAGAAATGACAGTATGACATTAAAAAAAAGTGTTACATTGTAAAAAAAAATAGTTTTTACAAAAAGTGGATATTGTAATAAAGGCAGAGCAAACATGAAAATAAATGGAATGCAAAACAAAGTGTGTGGTTAAGACAAAAAAAACACCCATCAATATTAATTAATTAATTAACATTAAGATTAAAATTTATATTATGCCAAAAACAATCATATCCTGTTACAAAATTGTATTTTACAATAATGCTATGACTTTAAGATTAAAACAAAACTCCACCTAATAGGAAAGCAGAGAGACATGTTTAGTAACCAGTGTAAAACAAACACTACAAAAATGTAACAGAACTCTCAACATCTTTAGTTGGCATCCAATACCCAATAAGAGAGATGGAAAATAATTATGATATTATAGATAAATATTATAGATAAACTAAAATCTGATAAAAAAAAAATTCACTATCAATGACTAGTTAAGCTTGAGAAACTATAATAAAACAAAATTTTCAAATTACAAATCTTTGAAAAACATTGACAATAAAAAAATTTAAATATAACATTTACAATGAGACCACAGAATTATTCAAGACCTCGAGAATAAAAAGTAAAATGTTATTATTTGATTACAGAATACAAGATTTTACCTTAAACATTAATCAGCCTACATAGTAAAGTTACTCCATAAAAAAATAAAATGGGTGCAAATAAGTGTTGATAAAAATATCACAATTTAAAATGCATTTTGCAATATGAACAGAATGAACTGTTATAAAAGAATTGACAAATATGTATAAACTGGTCTACCTTTTAAAGGTTGACTGGTTTGAAGTATTTAAGGATATATTTCTAATTAAATAATATGTGTTAACAATCAAGTTACAAAATGAAAACTGATAGAGCTTTCTTTTTTCTATGATAGTACCAAAAATATATCTAAGAAGTATTTGTATTTTTACTATGCAATTGAGAATTATCTGTAATAGTTCAATAATATATTAAAATATATTTTATGGCCAAATTCAAACTAAAAGCAGCTTTCATTTACGATGAAGCAAAAAATCCCTTTAGTCAGGAGACAACAGTCTTTGTTACAGTTTAAAGTGTATAAATAATTTTGAACAATGATGCTAAAGAAAAAAAAACAAGCGTAAATAGCACTACATTTTCAAATGAAAAAAAAAAGGTGAGATAATTACAATAGAAAAATAACACTATTACATACAAAAATAAGAAGATACATATGTATTGAAAAAATTGTTTGCAGCTCTGAATTATTGATAGAACACATCTGTACAACTTTAGTTCATAGTTCTGAATATGCATTTCAAGGTAGCTTTATATAAACAATTAAATTTAGCATCAACTAATCAAACATCATATAAAATTACAATGCAGAGACATTGTCATTCAAAAATTAAGGATAATGACATTTTTAAAAATATAAAAAAATGAAAAGTAACTCGTTTCTCATTGAAACTTTGATCATTACAGATCACTTTTTAAAACGGTATATAATTTGTTTAAAATTGGGTTTATAGATTAAAAAAAAAACAAAATTGTAGAGTTTTTAAAAAAAATATGTCAGTAATATCATAAAACAAAAATGCCCTTATGTAATTGGAAATTTGTGAGTAATGTTTCTCACTGAACTCATACCTTACAAAGATATAAGCTGCTGCTGCTATCTAAATATAAAGAAAGTCATATGTTAAAATCTTAAAGTTACATGTTTTTTTCCAGAAAATCAAGTTTCAATCGGTCATGCCTTGGAATAAAGGAAAAATCATTATTTAAAAAGAAAATTATTTTAAATTTTAATCAATAAATATTTAATTTCTGGGAGATTAAAAGCTATTTTTAAAAAATTCAACACTTAAATTAAAATTTAAGAAGAAAATCTTTTCTGTTTATATTAAAAGGTGCAGATATGCAGCTTTCCAAATAAATGACAGGCAGATAAATAAAAAGATTATGTTTTTAATATGTTAAGTTTTTAAAAATATCCATTTAACTGAAAAAGTAGTCACACATTTCAAAGTTATTGAGTTTTTTAAAGCATTTTCGTAAAATTTTAAGAAAAGAAATTTTAGCCATGTTTACTTTCAACCAGGAACAGGCTTAAAAACACAGTTAAAATAATTTAGCACAATTGGTTACAAACACAGAAAATGGTAATTAGATCTGTTAAATGTACACATGAAGACATGCACAAACTAATTGTACTAATGCAAGGAAGCTTAGAGGATTAAATTACCAGATGTCAACATCATTTTCAATAAAGTTACACAAGGCAAAATTGTAACATTTGCAAAAAAGTAAAATTTTATTTATACAAAAGGTTGTATATTACATTTCTAATAATTAAAAGGACACTTGAACAACATTTAGTGATACAAAAATACTTTCTCAAAATTAAAACATAGAATTAAAAAAAATTCATTTTAAATTATGTTAACTCCATCTCTACTGGTCTGCAACTCTCTGGCCATTTCATCAAGTTCTTTTAATCCTTCAGAATGTCTTTGATATTTGTGAGCCATTAGCCGTTTGTAAAACAATAATGAAAATGCAATAAAGGATATTCCTGCAGGAATGACAATAACAGTAGAAGCTATGGCCGTGTTACGACTGAAGCTATAAAATTTGACCCAGCAAAGAATAGCAATCTCTGTAAGGAAGAGCAAAATACCAAGGCCAGTGGAGAATACCCAAGCCATTTCAACGCATACTCGCATCTCGTCATGAGGAGATTCATTGACTGCCTGAACACTGTGAACATTGCTGACTGCTTCTATATTTGGCAGGATACACGTACTTATCATCAATGCCATCAGATGAACAACAACTAAAAGTGTTGTGCAAATACCAAATACTAAAAGCAGTTCCTCTGGAATGGAAGATTTACCATCATTATCACCTATGGAAATTTCAACCATAGCAACCTGAAAAAAAATACCATTGAATTTGATGAGCATACTGTTATAGTTATATAGTTTTAACAGGCTTTAGATTTTTGCAGTGTGAGTAAAATAAAGCTAGGGATTTTGGTAAAAAAAAAACAAATATCATATAAAAATAACAAAATTATTGTTCTTAAAGATCTCCATAAGGAGAAAACAAAACAGAAGAGATTTTCTTTTCTTCCTCTGCTACCCCCAAAAAGCTGATTGCAACGCAAATAAAAAAATGTTGTTTCTAAAGGATTGTAGTTTTATATAAATACATTGAATGAAAGAACTACATAGTCAGAAATCTAAACCTAATTAACAGTTGAAGACAGTTAATCTGCATATAACTGTATGATTATTTTGGGCAGATGAAGTAGAGTCCATCTTTACGCCATTTTGTTATAAGTGAACTGAAGTTATCAGACCAATGCTGTATGTGTGTATGAATTCTAATTTTCAGCATATAACTATAAATAAGTGTAAATAGAGCTTGAAAACTTAAAATTACACTTAGCCCTTAGCTAGTGTATAGCAACAAACAGGTAACCTAGGCCAGATTCTTGTCTAGTCTGACAAAATTAAATTTTAGGAAAAACATTTGACAAAAATTGTACTTCAAACAAAACTAGATCTAGAGCTGAAAAAAAATGAAAGATAGGTATATTAAATTATTTTTAAAACAACAATTAGGAGATTTGTTTGCACATTACATAAGAATGCTGTTGTCAGTGTATCAAAACTAAAAGACAGCAGATCGGGATGAAAAAATATAATAATGGTGGCAACGCGACCTACATTCAGTGACTACATTCAAAATGAGTATTTACTAACGTCAAAGTCAAAATATAAAAAAATAAACAATATCATTTCTATTTACATCAGATATATCTGCAATGGAAACTTACTTTCTCTAAGAGGAAACTTTCAAAGAATCAAGTTTTTAACATATTTGAAACTAACCTTGATACAGGGGGAAGACCAAATCAGATCGCAAAACTATCAAAACAAAGGGAAAACCATCCTTCTTTTTAATTAACATTAGGAAATGACCTTTTAAACTATTTAATTATTTTAATTTACCACAAATTAAAAACTTCTTAGTATGCAAAACCAAATCTTGTGTCCCCAGTATCAGAAAAGTAATGGGGGTTTTGGGTCATGTTTTTACACCCTTACACAGTGAACACTGCTGATACCAACAAGCCTAATAAAGCCTAGCTCTGTTTGACATCTACTGCAATTACTGCTACATCTAGATCTACCTAGTTATTTTAATTTCTTAGTTACTATATTATAGTACTAAACTATACATACTCATACTGACTATACTATAGAGTATAGAGATTCTATAGATAGTAGTAGTAGACCGTTCGGTTCAACGCTTCCGGGTTTGTCATTTTCGTGGCATCTCACAGCTCATGCGCTTACTAAAAATGGCGACCAGTTTCGCTTTCGCTAAACGGTAGAGGGATTTTTTAGTAAGCGCATGAGCCGTGAGATGACAAACCCGGAGGCGTTGAACCGAACAGCCTACTACTACTAAAAGTTTAAGGCATTTATGCTATATATGTTTAAGTGTTATATTACCATTGCGAAACCAGACAGCAATGCAGACGTTCTACTACTTGCTTTTAATTTCGCTCTGCTCAGGTAAAGACGCCGCCAGGAGAGAGCGGTGTTGGAGTGAGTTTGGGACATTTGATTAATGTAGGACTTGAGTAACCACTCTTGATAGGACTCAGGTCTGTTACTTTGCATCAGGTTTAAACAACAAAAATACAAATTTTAAAATTCAAAAGAGTGTTTAATAAAATGCATCTTTTCTATGATAATAATGCTCTATTATTAATCAGAAACTCTTAGAAACCTTCTATTAAGTCACCAACGAAAACAAAAATACTGTTGTTTTCTTACTTCCGGTTCCGCTCTCTAAATAAATCTAGAATCTAGTCCTATAAAAAAATTTTAGTTTGTTTTATTTACAGTAAAATATTATTTTTAAAAATAAGTTTTAAAATTAAAAAGAATATTCGGAAAAAATATTATTAAAAATAATAAATTAATATAAGTTTGATCAAATAAGTATGCTTAACCAGGTTTTCATATTTTCTGCATTGTGCCCTGACCTCTGCCATATTTATGACGTCACATTTTAATGTGTACATGGGAGAAAATTCATTGTTAGCCTAGCTGCAGCCTATTTATCTGTTTTGTTTTAAGTTTAATGTCATTCTAACAGTATATTCGTACCATGGCGGAAGATTCAGAAACTGGAAGAAAGCTGGTAATAATTGTATTCAAATAGATTTTTATTTAAGCTATCGGCTCTATTTCTCAGCACGCCTGTCCAAATTCAAACTGTCCATGCACTACCAAACTCGTGAAAAAGGAAAAAAAAAACATACCAGAACGACTACGTGACTATTGTCAAGTAGAGTCAGTAAAGCTTAAAATTAAATTTCATGAGATATAAAATCATGAAAACCGAAATGTAAATACTTTGAATGTTTTTATTGTGTGGTCTCTGATATGCTGCACAACATTGAGAGTAACTAATGGATGCTTTGTGAATTGCGTGGTTACATAATCATAAGATAATCATTCATAATAGATTTTCTGGGAGAATGTTTATACCCGGGTGTCTGATAATGGAATCTTCTTTAAAAAAGGGGTGATAGGTTACTGGTAGTTAACAAAATACACACACATGGCTGGCTAATGTCAATGTCCCTAACCCCAACCCTGTGAAGCTAGAGTCTACTAGCTAGTACATAACAAATTGACAGTCAATACTTAATTAGGCTACTTAATTGAGCTAATTCTCCCTCAATATTACAATTAAGAACAAAGAAGTTTATTTATTTGACTGTAGGCCTAATATGAAAACAAGGGTAATAGTTTATGAGGCAAAATAAAACATTTAAAATGTGGTCAACAAGAGCATCTTTGAATGCAAATGAATGAAAAGTCCATATTTATTCTTACTCTATAAAATTATTAAGTGTGTCCTTTTGATTAAACAGCGAGCTAAAGAGCGTAAAAAGTACAGTGACCAGGAAATTGATGAAGATGACATTGATGGCAGGAGGATGTACAGTGTTGAGGAAAAACTCACCTGTGAAAGTTTCAATGCAGACATGGTTCATGAGCTCAAAGGTCCAGGTAAGTTCATACATAAAATAAATAGCCCCTGCGCCGCTGAGTTGGTTTAAGTAAAATAATACTTCTGAAGGTAACCCACATACTAGTTTTGTATTTACTGAGTACAATTTTACCCACAGAGTTCACAATGGAATGGCTGCAAAAGAATGGCCTCGTACGTCCAATTGTTTTCTTAGATAAGACAGGTTTAGGCTTGAGGTAAGCAGAATGGACATTATTGTTTTTTGTTTATTGATTGAGCTTTGTTTAAAAACTTTGTAGATTTTAATCTGATTTTCATTAAACAATATTGCTAAGTGAAGATATTTAGCATTTAAGCCTGAAACAGAAAAAAACAATTATTAACATATACAGATATTCTAGTCTTGCTAAAAACCTTACTTCTGCTGGTAAAGAAATAATTCTTTGGCTTTAGTAAAAGTATTTAATCAATTTTTTAAAAACTTTATAGAGTGCCAAGTGAAAATTTTAAAGTCAGTGACGTTAAGCGATGTGTTGGTAAGTTTAAATGTTGTTTTATTGTTGACTAATTAAAGAATCTTTAAACTATTGTTAGTTAATTTTTCTTGTATTTATATTTTTTCAATTGGTAACTTTTTTAATGTGCACAATTATACATTTGTTATACAAGGTTTTATTAGTTTCACATGTTTCCTTCTGTTATCAAACACAGGCAGTCGACGCATTTTGGATGTGATGGATGTGAATACCCAGAAGGCTTTAGAAATGTCCATGAAAGACTGGGTAAAGTACTATGAGTGCGCGGAAAGGGACCGTTTGCTGAATGTCATCAGTTTAGAGTTTTGTCACACACGCCTGGAGAATTATGTTGATTCACCAACTTTAGTAAGTCAACTTGTATAGCATATCCAATCATAGATCGTCATTTTAATATTTATATATATATATATTTCATACTATTTAATGCATAAATCAAATATGCCAGGTTCGACAAGTTGATTGGGTGGATAGGGCATGGCCTAGGCATTTAAAAGAATGTCAAACAGAATCTACAAATGTAATTGAAAAAATGAAATATCCCAAAGTGCAAAAGTAAGTTAAATTGTTATACATTTTACACATCGATACACTGTATAATTTTTTAGATTGCTATTAAAACTTATTCTTTATCTTCTAAACACTTTATTATGGTGATCGATTTTCATTAATGGCATTATAAAGTTTAAATCTGTGTTTATTTAAAAACAATTTATGTCCACTAGATACTGCCTTATGAGTGTTGCTGGATGCTATACTGACTTCCACATAGACTTTGGAGGGACATCTGTCTGGTATCACATTCTACATGGAGAAAAGGTTTGCTTCATTTAAACAAAATTTTGGTTCTTAAATATTTAATATAATATTACGAACTTAACTATAGACTAATTTATTATACTAATTTATTATACTGCTGGTAATAGCCTATTGAAACTGTGACTCTCTAGATATTTTGGCTGGCTCCACCATCCCAGAAAAATATTGACAAATACACGGAGTGGACTCTGTCAGCTAAACAAGGCGATTCATTTTTAGGTGATTCGTTGGAGCAGTGTCAGAGAATCCAACTTCGCGCTGGAAACACCTTTATTATACCTTCAGGTTGGTGCAGAAAATTTCTTACGTTTGTAAAATATTTTTTTAAATACAGTATTTATTAGAAGAGGCAAGAAAATTCTCTGAAAAAGGTTTGGTAATCTGACAGTAAATAGGATATTAAACAAATTAAAAAGCCAGTGAATTTTGAACTTAAGATCGTTCTACAGTGTAATAATTTTTACTTTGCAGGATGGATTCATGCTGTGTACACACCAAAAGATTCATTAGTATTTGGTGGGAACTTTTTACACAGCTTCAATATTGAGAACCAGCTTCTGGTATCACATGTAGAAGACAAGACTCATGTAAGTTAATTTTTACTGCTGGATCTTTTATATCTAGTTGTGGGACGGTGTGGCTTGGCAGTAGACCCTTATGCTTCTAACCCTGAAGTATCAATTTCAAATCCGGGTTCAAGTCTGTAGTACGTCCCTGAGTCCACCCAGCTTTCATAGGTACCTGATTCATGTTAGGTAAAGTAAATGCGGCTGGGCATAGTGCTGACCACATTATCCCTTTATATGCTGCTGTCAAGAAACATGAACTCTTCATCATCTACCCAATGGATTGCTAGAATCTTTGCTTTTATATCTAGTTGCTTTTGTAAACCTGTAGCATGAGTCTTAAGGATCCCCCAACATTGTTTTGTTTTTGCAGGTTCCTCCCAAGTTCAGATATCCATTTTTTTCTGAGATTATGTGGTATGTTGTGGATAGATATCTGAGCTGCCTCACAGGTCGCACCTACCTTTCATCCTCTGAGAAAGAAGAATTTGATGAAGATGACCAAGGACTGATTCAGGTGGATGATGACTCCAGACCACCCTCCCGAAATCCTGATTCTAGGCCACCATCTCGAGCGATGGACGATAGCATGGACACCAAAGTAAGAGAAAGAAAATTGCTCAGACTTTTTTTTATTTCTTCTGAGAATTTAGTGGATTAAAACAGTTTCAGTTATTTTTACATTTGAAAACACACTTAGTGAATATTAATAAATATGGACAGACAAATTGTAGTTAAAACATGAAAATTATAAAATTATCTGTCTAAAGCTGAAATAGATCATAAAATATCACATAGTGAAATCTGAAAAAATTCATAGAAATTCAAATAAAATTCAAAATTTTAGCAGATAAAATCAGAGAGCGGAGAGGACACGCCCAAGTTGTCTAAAAGCGTCACCATAGAGTTGACAAGGATAGATCAGGCGCTGAGACGTTCTCAAAGTGAAGATGAGAACCAGCCACCATCCACCAAACCCAGGGCTCGCAAGGCAGTGTCTGATTCCAACAGCTCTTGGGAAGGTGGTGGAGGAAACAGGAAGTGGATTCATCTGACAAGCACAGAGTTGAAAGGCCTGAAGCAGTTGGTGGATTATTTGTCTGGGTTGATGAACCTGCCTCCAAACAAACGGGGTGTGCCTAGAGAGATGTTGGACCCTGAAGCTGTCTTGCGGGAGATTAGAGTAAGCTTACTATATACCAGCTGAACTTAACTTGTTATGTACAGAATTTGTATTTAAATTAACCAAGATTTGATTGAATATATTTTTAAATGCACCTAAAATTTAATTTAAGGTGGTATATTTTGGCTTCGTGAATGTAAAGCACATTATTAATCTTTTATTCTCATATATAGCAAGTTCTGGAAGAGCACAAGAATGATGATCAAGAGTTGGCAATCACTGGAGAGCCTGTCATTGGGTGGCCAGAATCAGCAAAGGTAAAAAATTGAAATATGTTAATGTTTTTGATTTATTAAAAATGAGTTATCTGTAGTCTCAAAAGTGCATGAATCCTAGATATATATGTGTCCCCAGATTACTAAGAATTCTTGTTTTCTGAATATTTTCTTGTTATATCAGTGTTGTGATTGCAGTTTTTGATATACAAATATAAAACCTTTAGACTACGAAGCTAATTGTTCTGTTTTAGAAAGAAAAACAACAAACATTGTACCCATTAGTTTTTTAAAAATAATAACAGAGAAATGTTTAGTTATTTTTTTTTTTACTATTGGTAAGGGCTTTGAATTAGATTTTCTCCTATGGTATTTTTATACATATTTTCTTCACTGAAAATTTTCTTATATTAATATGAAAAACAACAGAAATTAACAAGAATTTTTTTTTCACACTTACAGAAAAAGCAACAGAAATTGAAACTTGGGTATAAAACATTTAAGACAGCCAAAACGGCAAAGGGATCTTCTAGCTCCTCTTCAATCAGGAGACGTAGGACTAGGTGTAAGAAGTGTGAGGCCTGTACTAGGGAAGAGTGTGGCGAATGTACTTTCTGTAAGGACATGAAAAAATTTGGAGGGCCTGGCCGTATGAAGCAGACATGTATCAGTCGACAGTGTATGGCTGTAAGTACTGCTACTTTATTTTGATGTATAGCCAGAACAAAAATACACATTTCTTAAAACTATTACATTTGTATAAATTTTTTTTAAAATGAACAAATTAATATAAAAGATGCGTAATTCTTCATGTTATGTAGAAATTAAAAAAAAAAAAAATTCTCTTGTATTAAATTTTAATTTTACCACAGCCCATACTGCCCAGTTCTTCTGTGTGTATGATTTGCAACCAAGAAGGGAAAGCTAATCCTGATGATCTTGATGACATTTCTTATGCCCTTATGGAGTGTGGTATTTGTTGGGAGATTGTCCATCCATCTTGTCTGCAGAAAAAGTAAGTGCTTTGTTCATCGTCATATATACTTTATTTCTTGGACAAAATTTTAAATTAAATACCTGATTTTTGGCAATGAACTATTTCTTTAGTTTCTTCTATTTGAAGAAATGTAATTTGTCTAAATTTCAATGGAATTTCTATATTTTGACTGTCATAGTGATACAAAAAATACTGTTAATGAGAGTATTAGTCCTTAATTATTATTAGTCTATACACACTTATCTTATTTATCAGGTATGAAAACTTGGACAATGAAGGTGTAGTGAATGAAGATTTACCCAATAGTTGGGAGTGTTCAAAATGTTGCAATGAAGGCAAGCAAGGACAGCTGAAGGTAGTTTTAACAATTATCTAATATTGGATTCTGTGTGTATTTAGAAAAAAAAAGGATGCCCTTATGTATCAGATGTAGATTTTATAACTTGCATGTTCATTGTTTATATCATGGTTTCTTTTACTCGACTGATTGAATGAACAAGATAATCTGTGATTAAACTTCTTGTCTGTGCATCAATTAGTAGATGCTTTAGACCACGCTGATGGTGTTTAGAAGAGCCTTTCTCTTTCTTCACTTGTCACTACCTACAGCAGACTCAACAACTTCATTACCAAATCGGAGCAACATTTAACCTTTATTTTGCAAATTTTTGTTTGCATTTTTTCAAGTTCTCAGCCATTTTTAATTGACACATCATCTGATTTTATGTGGTACTTGAGCTATGATTTTCTTTCATGTTGCGTTATTCCTGTCTGAAAATTTCTGTAACATATACCCTTAACTGTCTTGTTTATTGCATCCTTTAAATGTGACTATTTTTACCTTTAGTAGAGTCTTTGTGTTTAAGAAAAAACAGTCTTATTTTCATCTTTTGATATTATTACTAATGTGTTGCGTTCCTGTGCTACAGAATTGTGTGTACTATTTATTTACATTCTTTAATCTCAATATAACTAAAATAGACTATAGTTTGAAGGGTAATGAAAACATGTAAACAAAAGGGACACTACTATAAATCTAATACTTATATGTAACAATACTAACAGCACTCTATTATCCTCTCACAGCCTCGTGTGAGACCTGGGATTTCAGCCAAGAAAATTAAACTAGAGGAGCACAGATTTTCAGCAGACAGTGATGGAACGCCAGAGGAAGAGCCCATTTCCCCTATCAGTCCCGTGGAGGGGAAGAGAGTAGTTTCTAAAGAAGGGGGAGGTCCAAAAAACTGGCTCAGTGGTGAGGTACCATTCGTTAAAACTGAGCCAGGAGCTCCAAAATGGCCCTCACCTCCAAAGAAAGTATTTTCGGACGTTAAAATAAAAGTAGAGGATGGTGCACCATCACCCCAATCCACAGTGCTGTCCCCACTTGCAAGGGAAGACAGCCAGAAGAAAAAACCTAATGTACAAAAAGATCAAAAGAGGCTGATAAAAAAAGAAAAGGCAAGTACACAAACTTTCTCAAGTAGATAACATTTAAATCAATTTAAAAACAGATATTTTAAAGTTTTTTTTTTTTTTTTCCAGATAACATCTCCAGATTCACCATCAAATCAGGAGGGTGGAACTAAACATTCACGGAAACGTGTCACAACTCCAGGCAGCAGCGGAGACAAGAATTCAGATGCAGGAGGCAAGAGGCCCAAACGAGAGGTAGTTGTTCCTCGAAGATTTTTAGATTGACTCCATTGACATATTTCTGTAAAATACTGCTAGTATTTTAAAGTTGTCTGAGCCAGGAAAGAAATCTTTAATAAAAACCCCCACACAAAATTTCACAGGCAGCATACAGATGGTTTGAAAACTAAAACAAAATAATACAAAAATGTAATGTATTTTGTAAAAAAAAAAAAGAAATTAAGAAACAAGATGTATGTATTTTGTAATATAGAATTACGTTTATAAATAAGATATTTCTATACTGTTACTCTAAATACCAAGAGGTTAATTTTATCCCTTACCACCAGAGTTTTATTTCTATTTATAATTTCTTCAGTTTGACCCTGCACTGTTGCATTGAACTTGATGCCATGGTGTTTATGTATTGTAAATGTTGTTACTCCCCAATAATTTATACTATTAAAAAGTAAACGTCTACCTCTTTATTCCATTTTTTTACAAAATGCATGCAAAAGTATAGATTTTTTTTTTTCGCTTTTATCGTTTTTCTCCTTCTTTTTGTAAATGTAAATATTAATCTAAAATATTTTAACTAGCTATTTTACTATAGTCTCAAACAAAGGTAAAAGAGATTTGTGTAGAAACCCAGGAGTATAGTTTTATAAAGTCACTTTCTTCAGTGTCAAGTTTCCCACATCAGAATTTTTGTCATTTATTATGTTTTTTCCTGCGTACTTGCTTGTTATTCTAAGTGACTTTTTCACAAATCCATCCAAATTTAAAGTAATGTCTCAAATTCTGTAAATAATTTTTTTTACCCTTCTGAGGCTATGCATTTGTATGAAATGGTTTTAAACCTTTATTAGCATATGTCAGCAAAATGTTAATACAAAATTAAAGACACATTTAACTTCATCATTGTCAGATATCGACAGTTTTCTTAATCTAATCAGGTTAATCGAGTAACACCCATATACATTACTTAATCATTTATATAATATATGTATGCAGTTAAATAAGACAAACTCATTTAATGAGTTACATACTCTAAGATAAAATTAATTTTTTTCTTGCAGAAATTTCAATACCTTATTCTTGGCATTTTTGTCTTAAGAAATTAAATTTAACTACTCTTTTTAAATATTAAATTGGTTTTTTTTGTAATTTTATTTAAAACTTTGTACACTTGAATTCATACAAGTGTCAAATCAATCCTATAGCATTCTGTGCTCAAAAGTAGGTTAACTTATTCCACATGGGTAAAATTATTTTAAAAAGTGTTTTGCTTTTTCCTCACATGCAGCAAATTTATTCACAATGATCTCATAATAAAAAAAAAACAACTTTAAAATGTCCATTAATGTATTGCATTAACCATGTTTCACTTCCTTTCCTCATCATGAAGCATAATTCATTTGAGGCATTTATAAATTCATAAAACAGTTATGGCATTATCTTAATGTATATATACATACAATCTTCCTTAGCAGTAGTAAGAAGTCAATTCACAGGACTTACCATTAGTTTAACATATGTGTGTGTGTGTGTGTGTGTGAATATATTTATATATATATATATACACACACACACACACACTCACAGAGCATAAGAACATAGTTTGTTTCTAATTTTTATTCTAGATTTCATTTTTAAACATATAATTAGCATTACTGATAGTTAAAACATATAAAAAAATATTTGCAGTAAAAAATTGTTTGCTGATTGGGCCAGTAAGTTCATCTCATCTGACATTTACATTTAGTTAACGGCTGTGTAAATATGTACATACATTTCACTGTAAATTAGAGCATATCATTGTTCACATTTTTCTTAAGGTGGGGGGTACATTGGTTGCTAACAGATGGTTCATCAACGCAACATGTGTTTCACATCTGTTGGTTGATCAAATTAAAGATATGTGTTGATAGTTGATGTACAGCTACAGTTTATTTTCTTAGACTATTTACATTCAGGTTCACCCTTACCAAGAAAAATAAAATTATATTAACTACTAGACAAAACAGTAGCTGCAAATTTATTAGGACACAAAACTAACTGCATTGTTATCTTAAATGTTAGGGTATATGTACAACTATATATAAATGATTTATAAATAAAGTTTCTTGTTTAAAAAAAATTTTTCTCACTGTTAATTACTTCTTTACTTATTAATTTCTTTATTAACGACTTAGAAACAGTATAATTATTCATATCCTTTATAACCATGATACTAGATATTAATTTTTATTTTCTATCTACATGTTGAAATAGTAATATTAAAATTTGTTTTTGAGTAGTGGTGTAGAGAGATTTTAAACTGCTCCATTTCACTTGATGATGCCCTTACTTATTTCTGCCTCCTAGGGGAACAGATGCAAACCTAATAAAAGGGCTTAGCCTTGAGAGTATGTAATACACCTTTTCTCTTCCAACATTTATCTAATGTTATTTCATTCTGTGAATTTACTACAAATTCATTTTTGTCTAATCTCCTGCTGGTTTAAGAGTAAGCTCAAAGTTATTTTTAATAAAAACATTTTAAAATATACTTTAAGTCCTGCTTGATTGATATAAAAAAATATATTTAAAAGTTATTCTTATCAAAATGTGGGTCTGAGTAAAGTTTTAAAATAGTATCATTTCTAGTTTAGCCCCATTTGTCTAGGGCACAAAACACTAAGTTGATCATTTCTAGCAAAAATGTACTCTTTATTAAAAGAGATTAAAATATTCTTAAATATGATTCTTTGTCTCTGTTCTTGTTACATCTTCACGGGTTGATAGTTATAGATGTATATATAAACACATATGTAAATATTTGTACTTCTTTGTCTTTCTTCATTCTTTTATATATATGACCTAGCTTTCTAAAAAAAATGTTTCAAGTTAAAGTAAAAATACACTAAATTAAAATTTAATTTTGAAAAATAAAATTGTTTTTATTCTCACATTTAAGTAATTTTAAATAAAAAGTATGGTAGTACTTAAGGCTAAGTAAGCCACAATTTACAGTTGTTCAACAGTATTTTAGTTACAACTAATAGTGTTTTTATTTTAAAATAACCCTATGTTCCACATTTACCCATTAATGGAATTTGCTTATGGGCTTGCATGTAACCAGTTTCTTTAGATTGTTTTTGTTTAGATTTGAATAAAAAAACCTCAAAAATAAAAGAATCCTCAAATGTTCAGTGCATGCTGTTTTTGTAATAATTTCTTTGTTGTTTGTGAAATGTTACTTGAAATTTCAATTAACACATTTTAATTTTTTTTTAAAAACTAATTTTAATAACTTTTGAGTTAGAAAATCAGAAGATTTTAAGGATTGTATTTGACTCTTTTGTTTGTTAGCAAGAGTTCTAGTGTTATTTTGACTGTAAATGATAAATTTAGGTTAATTATTCTAATTATTCGCATATTTTTCCAGTGCCACTTTTATTTTTGCTTGTCCAGGTAAATCTCCTAATGCTAGCAACTTCATCTACTTGTTTTTTTCATAGCCTAGAAAAATTACCAGAAAGCAATAAATCGTAACATTATGCTAATTAAAGAAAAATATTTCACTATAACTGGCTCTTGGGCCTGCATTAGTTTCTTTCTTTCATTCATTGTTTCAGGTTGTCAACGACAAATTAACTTGAATTGTAGCGTGTATTCAATATTTACTTCTTAGATTTAAAACATTTTCTCTGCTGACATTACAACACTATTTAATTCCTATTTATAATTATTGTATTAGATTTTTACATCATAGTCTTTAGTAAACTACATTTTATTGAAGAAACTGTAAGGGTTGAAATGAGCCGTTGGTATAAACTTCCATTTTATGGCTCTTTTCTGATCAGGTTTACTCATTTTTATTTAAAACTGATAGATAAATCATTCCAATTTTATAAAGATTTCAAGTAAAATATTTTATTTGCTATACATTTGTTTTGGATCTTAATGTTATTGAAAGCATAATTTAGTTTAACCTTCAAGTGTTTTGGAGAATAAATAGAACAAAACTGAGTTAAAGAAATTAAGAAGGCGTAATTTAGATCTAGTTCTCTCTCTTCTGTTTTCAATTGATCTTAGTCCTGGAACCAGTTTTTACCTCCCTTCCCAGGGTCCTTTGTGTGTGGCGGGTGATGGGCCCATGGGCAACCCAGCGAGAGACAACCAGCATAAAGCTCTGGATGACCTTCACAGCACCCCTGTGTCCAAGAAACCAAAGGTCAAGTTTAGCCACAACCAGGCTGAAGGTGAATCTGGTCCATTCAGTTTAGAAAGCGCTGCCTCGTCATTTTCACTTCCATTTTCATCTCCTACCTCATCACAGACATCATTTCCTCCTGGTGTTATGGCCCTTGTAGCATCCTCATCCCCTTCTCTAACTGGGGGTGCATCTTCAGCCAACACACCCCAGACAAGTGACCCCACACCTGTCGTTAAAGAGGAAGGAAAACAAATCTGCAGCACTCTTGAAAACAACGGAAGTCCAACGCCTGGCCCGTGCCCTGATAAACTGCGCTGGGGGACGGATTACGCCCCTAAAGTTCCTTTAAAAAACTATGTTGTTCGCCCCGCCCCTCCATCGAATATTCCAGAATTTGTGCCCATGTCAGACGGCAGCCCTCATCCCCTCTCACACACACTCTGGACCCTGATATTCCGCTACCTTCCCCAGTCAGATCTAGTCACTTTGTCTGCTGTCTGCAGGACTTTTGACTGCTGGGCACTGGATCCATCTCTATGGTACCAAATCAACCTTTCCCGCAAAAGTATTAAACAAGTACATCTCAAAGGTACAATGCTTCGGCAACCTCGTTCCCTCAAGCTGGCCTCATCTGTTATTTCGTACGCGCAGTTGTCCTGGCTCATTGCCAGGTTGCCTGGTTTGCGTCACCTTGACCTGTCCAACCTTTCGTGGGCTTCAATCTGTGCCCTGTGCTCGTCCGACTGCCCGCTGCTTCGGTCGCTCAACCTGAGCTGGGCTACAGGCATCAGGGACCTGTGCTTCAGGGAACTGGCCTCGCCGCCAGTCAACCTCAAGCCTGGCCAGCGCAACATCTCTCGCCTCTCTCGTCTTGAGAGACTCAGCCTTACCGGCACGGACATCAACGATCAAAGCCTTGAAGTCATCGCCACTCACCTGCCTAAGCTGATGGCGCTGGATCTTACCTGCTGCATGCGAGTCACAGACCGCGGCATCCGTGCTCTAGTGCAGCTGGGCGGCCCTTGTCATCTGCGGGAAATTCGATTGGTCAAGTGTGTACAGTTAACTGAACGCTGCCTGGACTCTCTGGCCATGTGCAGGGAGCTGAGCTATCTGGCTTTGACGGACATCCCAGCCATCACACAGGAGGACTGCATCAGGTTTTCTAGAAACTACAAACACCGCATTCTTCGAGCACATGCTCAAGGGATCATCAGCATTTAAATTAGGCTGATGCGATGACTCTTGATTTCTGGAGACAATTATCTAAAATTTATCTTCTGTAATTAAAAAAAAAATTTGTTTATTGATTACAAGACTTGCAAATCTACAAGACAATCTCATATAATTTTCTCACTTTTGCAGAAGAAATCTTTAATACCTCAGGAGTTATAAATATATCACATGTACAGTTGAAATTCTTTAAACTTTATGTAAAATTGAAATGATTTAACCTGCTTTGTTTTGTTGGATTAATTGCCCATGTTTTTTAATGTTCATTGAGGTCAACAACCTTAATCAATGCATGTGCTGACTAGTTCACTGCATAGCTTGCATTACAAGGTTCTTCATTAAATCTTTTTTTTTTTTGTAGTCAAATTCAGATGATTTATTGTATATATAATTTTTTTTTTAATTAAAAAAAATCATTATATCAACAAATTACTACACTTGTAAGAACAAATCATTAGCTAAAACCATGTTCCCACAAAGTTTGGTAAATGGGAAATAAGAGGGAATTTTAATTAAAATGAAATTTCACTTTCAGGAAAGTTCAGAACTCAAAATTGTTTTAGTCTGTAAAAGTTTTCTGATAGTCCAGTTTTAAAACGATGATAAAAATGGATGCAAAATAAAATGTAAAGTTTCCTTATTGTTGAATGCTTTTGTCACATCGCTGTGCTTAACCATGCGTCTATTTTTAAATACAAAGCCACATTGGGTGTGCCAGAACAAATGTTTATTACAAGTAGCTTGTGCATATGTTTGGTGTTAGTCCTTTCATTTTTATAAAAAAAAAAATTCTATTATTATGCTGACTAGGCTTGCTCTTGAACACATTCACAATATCAAAATTGAATCAATGTTTAAAGGTGCTATTATCTAATAGGAGTAATAAACATTTTTTTTTTTTAGAATCTAACTAGTTACTTTCATCAGTTTGAATGCACACCCCCCAACCCCCATGGGAACCATGAGTTTGATACAATGATTTTTATTTTAACATTTTATTACAATTTGATTTTGAGTATACACAATTTATTTTTTGAGGTAGTTTTATTAAAAGAAAAGCACAAAGATCCCTCCTTCAGGACTAAGCATTATGTCAAATAACATACTGGTATGATCTCATGGTCTTGTATAGTGTAAATAAACATTGAATAAGAGAAGCAGGATTTGTTGCATTAATCAATTTAGTTTTTTTGAAAGAATAATATAAGATATTTTCAAATTATTGCATAGGCTTTTCTGTTTTGGGGATTAACTAGCAATCAAGAAAACTGCTATGTTTTCTTTTAAATCAATGTTTTTCAAATATACGTGAATATCGTTAAAAGATTTTGGATATTAAGAATGAAGAGAAAAAAAAAGGTTAACATTAAAAAGCCACAAAAAATAAACACATAGCTTCAGAGGGCATATTGGTTTTTTAAAAGTTTAATTTTGTGTTTTCAACATTTGTGTTAAAATCTTTGTAATAGTGAAAGCTACTTGCTGCATTGCTTACAGAGTTTCTTCCAGGCATCTAACGCCCCCCCCCCCTCTGAAAATATCAATGCCCCCCCTCCCCCGAGAAAAAAGTCTGGAAGAAACACTGCTTGCTTAGTGATTATTTTAGCAAAAAGTGCTTACTTGAATGAATATCTATTTTTTTTTGTTTTACTCTAATCATATTAGTTCATCCCTTTACACTGTATGTATACATTAATTTATATTTTTTCTTAATCTATACATAGTCATATGCAGTAGTTTGCAATAAAATATGCACTTCGTTTATTTTGATTGGAAATTGTTTTACTTGTAATTATTACCTAATAACATTGAATAGTTTATTAAAATCAATTAATCCTCACATTTTGTGCTAAAGTAAATTTGTTAATTTGTTTATTTTAAAATTAATTAATATATTAATTAGTAAAGAGGTGAATATTTTCAGTTGATTTCCCTGATAAGATTTTAAAATGTTCACACTAAAAACATTCACCTAATCATATAATTTTCTTCTTGGAGCCATTCAGTCTCACCCATTTTATTTTGGTACATTTCTATGTCATATTTTTAATACAAAGGTTGTGGTATAAAAAAAAACCTACCATTTCATTTGTTTTCTTTTGGTGCTTTTTTTTTTGTCTTATGAGACCAGTCTTGTACTAGTGGAAATTTGAAAATTAAATACTCATTAGCTAATTAATATTTTTTTCTCATAAAGATGACCCAAGGGTCGTCTATTTCACACATGAGTAATTTTGAAAGTGATTTTCGACTTTTGGCCAACTAAAGCGAAAGATTCAAAAGCGTGGCGCCATTATTGGAATAGCTAAGTTGAGTTTGACCCTATCGAAGGGTGACTATAAGATGGTGAGCACTATGGTTAGGTCGATAAAATGTGGGTACTTTGGGCAAAAAGTTCATGTACATTTGGGCACTACAAAAAGTTCATGTACATTTGGGCACTACAAAAAGTTCATGTGCATTTGGGCACTACAAAAAGTCCATGTACATTTGGGCACTACAAAAAGTTCATGTACATTTGGGCACTACAAAAAGTTCATGTACATTTGGGCACTACAAAAAGTTCATGTACATTTGGGCACTACAAAAAGTTCATGTACATTTGGGCACTACAAAAAGTTCATGTACATTTGGGCACTACAAAAAGTTCATGTACATTTGGGCACTACAAAAAGTTCATGTACATTTGGGCACTACAAAAAGTTCATGTACATTTGGGCACTACAAAAAGTTCATGTACATTTGGGCACTACAAAAAGTTCATGTACATTCGGGCACTACAAAAAGTTCATGTACATTTGGGCACTACAAAAAGTTCATGTACATTTGGGCACTACAGAAAGTCCATGTACATTTGGGCACTACAGAAAGTCCATGTACATTTGGGCACTACAGAAAGTCCATGTACATTTGGGCACTACAGAAAGTCCATGTACATTTGGGCACTACAGAAAGTTCATGTACATTTGGGCATGGTCGAATTGTAGACCAAATGAAAGCTAAACCCAAAAATCTCGGGTAGAAGTTGCCTGAGTACACCCAGCTCTAATGGGTACCTGGCTCACATTAGGGAGAGTAAAGGCGGCTGGGCTTATGCGAAGGACACATAATCAGGTGAACTCTACTTCACCTGCGCCCGCCCCCCCCCCCCCCCACGGACCGTCAGGTTCGAAAGAGAACTTTCTATACTCTTTGTGTGTGCTGTGACGTATACACATCCTCTTTTCTCTCTCAGAATGGCTTGAATGTAGCCGGGCCACCAATATCTCCGAACATTCCAGAAGAAATGAAACCTCTAAAGCAGGTTCTAAACCTTCAGTTGCTGCTGAACTGGGTAATGGAAGCACAAGATGCCAACCTACTAAACCTGGTACTGAATTCAGAAAGTTCCAACCTACTAAACCTGGTACTGAATTCAGAAAGTTCCAACCTACTAAACCTGGTACTGAATTCAGAAAGTTCCAACTTACTAAACCTAGTAATGAAATTACTTAGTGACACTCGGCTTCAGTGTGTACTGGACTGGTTTCAGTGTATACAGGACCGGCTTAAATGTGTACTGGACCGGCTTCAGTGTATACGGGACCGGCTTAAATGTGTACTGGACCGGCTTCAGTGTATACGGGACCGCTTTCAATGTGTACTGGACCGGCTTAAATGTGTACTGGACCGGCTTCAGTGTGTACTGGAGCGGCTTAAATGTGTACTGGACCGGCTTCAATGTGTACTGGACCGGCTTCAGTGTGTACGGGGCCGGCTTCAATTGGAGCCTCATGCTAACTACCTTCGTCCTCAAAAAGGAAGCAGTTCGGCCAATGATATAGGCGTTGTTGTTATTCCAAAAAGTAAAACTGGGAGTTTTTCAGTCAAAGAAGAACAGACATCTGTATATCACCATCACCGCCATCTTATAACGTTCCTACTGATTAAGTTACAAGATAATAATTCTCTAATCATATCTGCTAAACCCTCACACAGTCCTTTCTTTGTACCCGACATGCAACTCCTGCTATCATCAAAATCTATTCATAGCTTGAAAATAAATAATTCGGGGTCATTTTTTTTTTGCATTTATAGTTATAGAAAAATTAAATGTATATAAAACATATTTTTCTGTTTTAAATTTCAAAATAAAATGCCTTTTTAATCTTCATTGTTTATAAAGTTAGTGGAATAAATATCACGGTGTAGTATATATAGTCTGGTTATCACCCGAGAGGGGCCTTGCTTAACAACGGGGTAAACTAAAGCTAGTGGCCATACCAGACGGGGAGGTATGCAGAGTTTCTTCGGGGTGGAGGGGGGGGGGGTGGTGGGGCGCAGCCGCCCCGAAGAAAGTCTACCACCCCCCCCTTCCCCCGAACGAAATGGTATTTATATAGAAAATGTATTCTTTTAACAATGTCCGCCCCCTCGGGAATTTTAGTCCGCCCCCCCCCCCCCCCCCAGAGAAAAAAGTCTGGAAGAAACGCTGGAGGTATGCAGACACAGGCGAGGGAGGGGGCACTTATTCAAAGTTATTCCTCCGCTCATTCCTATAACACTAGACGCCATTATTTCCACGCAGTTACCGAACAGAGTTTCTTCGAGTGTACCGCCCCCCCCCCCCGAACAAGTTGGATTTATATAGAAAACATAATTTTACCAGTGACCGCCCCCCCCCCCCCCGGAGAAAAAAGTCTGGAAGAAATACTGTTCCCGAAGAGGGAAGGATCCTGCAAGTAGAATTACTTGTTGCTGGTAGTTGGGCATTGAATGGTTTAGTATTAGACAAAAAGTTCAAGTTGGGAAGAAATAGATTTAAACTTTTCCCAACAGAATAGGATTAGCCATTGCCTTAAGTTCTATTTAACTCACGCTTATACTTATTGTAGGGTATGTTATAAAAAAACTGAAATAATTTTTGTCAAAGCAGTTTGTTGTCTTATGATCAGTTATAAAAAACATTTCTTATTGTTCGATACAGCACGTTGTAGAAATTAACAAAAAATAATTGTGTGTCGATATATATATATATATATATATATATATATATATATATATATATATATATATATATATATATATATATATATATATATATATATAGATATAGATATATATATAGATATATATATATATATATATATGTATATATATATATCGGCACACAATTATAAATAAATAAATATATATATATATATAAACGTGTGTGTGTGTGTCTATATACAATAGAACATTAACCCTCAAAATCTTGAAGAATTCATTAAGTTTTATTGATAAAAGTTAGTTCAAATGATATTAATTAAATTGAGATTACACTGTAGTTAAGACAAAGCTTAAGATAGGTGCGTAGATAAACACAACATATCATTTGGTCGATAAGATAATATTTAGTCGACAATATAATATTTGGTCGACAATATAATATCATTTGGTCGACAATATAATTTGGTAGACAATATACTATCATTTGGTCGACAATATAATATAATTTGGTCGACAATATAATATCATTTGGTCGACAATATAATATCATTTGGTCGACAATATAATATCATTTGGTCGACAATATAATAACATTTTATCGACTCTTGTTGTTAGAGACATCATACAAGTTCAACAGGAAATAGGGAGACTACTCATGGCATACTACATAGCAGACTCTTTGGCAGACTTTTCATTGCATACAAAACAGTATTCTTCCCAATGCTGATTTCCTATAACAGACTTTCAATAGCAGAGTTCCCATTACACACTACACGGTATACGTCACAAAACAGACTTCCCATAAGACTTCAGACGACAAAACTTTTACAACAGATTTATTATTTATTTTTAGAAAAGACTTCCTATCATAGTCATCGCATGACAGACTTTCTTATAGCAGACTTTCTCTAACAGACTTTTCCCAGCAAAATGAATAATATATTTTGCATGGCAGATTTCAGAGTTTACACCACTGTATACCTTATATTAATTGACAAGTACAATTAGTGTTATATTAACAAAATGACAAAATAGTTTCTGTATATCTGTTACTAGAGTGGTCTTGTCGAAAAGTAGATTCAAATTATAACTTTAAAGTTCATTTTCAAAATCTTGATTTTTACATTTTTAGTTTTAATAAAAATTAATTTTAAAAAATCACAACAAAAGTCTATTATACTTTAGGTACACTAAAGAAACAATACTTAATAATACCAAAACAGTAAGGGATCGTCCATTAAACCTTAATTTATTCCACAATCTTCTTGTCGAACGGTAGCTTCAAATTATAACTTCAAAGTTCATTTTCAAAATCTTGATTTTTACACTTTTAGTTTTAATAAAAATTAATTTAAAATAAACCGGTAGTGATCTCCCCTAAACTTTCTCGAATATTCTTATATAAAACAACAGGGGATGGTAACTGGGGATATAGTTATGATTTTTAATCCATTTTAAATACTTAAACTTTTAAAAATAGAATAGAATCTCATAAAAAAAACATTGCGCACCAAGCAAACGCCGAATAAAAACGCGTATAATAGTGCGCAATATTATTAGTACTTTAAAAATTTACATTAGTTTTTTGAGAAATCGGAAGTAGCGTAAATTACTACTTCCAGTCAACGGAAATTACTCAAAATTTAACAGAAGGTAGAGAATTAGATCTTTTACTTACATGTGAAATTTCATTTATCTATCTGAAATAGTACTCAAGTTATAGGCTTTTAAAAAATTCAAAGTAGGAAAAGTACCACTTCCGGTTATCGGAAATCGCTCAAAAGTTGATACGGATCTACGATTTTGATAAAATACTTATATATGAAATTTCATCAACCTAGCTGTAACGGTACTTAAGTTATCGTGTTTACACACGGACAGACAGACAGACAGACAGACACACACACACACAGACATACGGACAAGATTGCAAAATTATGTTTTTCCGTATCAGTGAGGTGTAAAACGTCGAGATTTGTAAAAATCTCGATTTTTTTTTTTTGCACGATTACAATACTTTCTCTATACTACGTATATACGAGAAAGTAAAAACAACAACTAAAGTCTATTATACTTTAGGTACACTAAAGAAACAATATTCAATATTACCAAAACAGTAAGGGATCGTCCATAAACGCTGATTTTTTTTCCCTTAAATTATAAAATAAGTGCAGCGTCACACTTTTTAAACCCGATTTCGTAGTCACATATCTTTACAGAAGTCCAAAATCACACAACCTTCCTTAACAAGGAGTTAAACGTCATTTAAGGACGACCCCATATATGAATTGATATCAAAACAAAAATTCTATAAATTATTTAACTTAAAATTAAAGTCAAACACAAGACTAAAATTTGCATCCGTTGCCATGGTTACATCTTGGTCGAGAGGACGCTCTCCTCGTTGCTTCCCTTCTGAATGTCCTCCCACGTGCCCATGTTGTCCACCATGTTCTTCAGCTCCGACTCTACGCTGTTGTCGATTGGTTGGATGATCTCAAGGACGTACTGCACGGTCTTGTCGCGTGCCCAGCTGAAGCTGTTGTCAAACACTACAGTATCTAGAGAACAGGGAAATAACACATGTCAACTGATTTTATCTTTAAAGATTGATCATGGGTTAATTCAATTGCATTTAAAGGAAACAAAAAAAATAATTAAAGGAAATAGAACGTTTCAAGATAACGCAGTGGCGTAGCGAGGTCGGGTGTCACCCGTTGCGGCACTTAATGGTGTCACCCCCCCAGGGGCGTAGCGACTCTTCTTGGGGACAAACTTTCAATTTCCGATTTGCACCCCCGCCCCCTCAAACTTTCGATTTGCACCCCCCTCAAATTTGTCTCTATTTTTACTATTTTTTGCCTTGGTGTCACCCCCCCCCCCCTAATTTGTGTCACCCGGTGCGGTCCGCACGCCCCCCCCCCCCCCCTCGCTACGCCTCTGAGATAACGTTAGCAAATATTAAATTTAAACTACAGGGGAATTTCTATTGTATGATACACGTTATGAAATATTAAATTTTAAGATAAAGTTAGGAATCATTTAATTTTAAGACGCACGTTAGAAATAGTCAATTTTAAGATAACTAGGAAATATCCAATTTTAAAATTAACGTTAGGAAATATTAAATTTTAAGATAACGTTAGGAAATATTTAATTTTAAAATACACATTAGCAAATATTCCATTTTAAGATAACGTTATTGTTAGCCAGTGGCGTATCTACTCTTTCCAGAACCATGAACCATGGGAGGACTCTTTAAGACCGAGTTCGCATAGGTTTTATCGACCCTTATATATTATTAATATAGTGTTTTTTTAGACATCTTTCTCCGGTAAAGAGGGAAGGGGAAGGATACTATAAAACCTTCAGGGGGGGGGGGGGGCACATTTAAATTTACGGGGGTGAGTTGGGGGGGATCGGACACTGGTCAAAGTAATTTTTTCTGTATAAATTATATATTTTTTAATTCGCCCCGAGGGCAATCAATGCCCCCCCCCCCTACCCCCCCCCCTCCCACACCACCACCAAAAATAAAAGATTTGTCTGAAAGAAACTCTGCTTAAATATTAATATTAAAAAAAGTTGCGTGGGGCGTATAGCATATGGAAAGCAGTAACGGTTGTGCGGCTGCTGGAAATGTGACATTGTCTTTGTTTTACGAAATCAAATGATCACAGAATCGCTTCAAAATTAGCGAATTAGTAAGGTAAAATACTATACCAATATGGCTGTATATGATCACGTATTTATGTATAGCTAATGACAGCAGTATTTTATCTAAGAGATTTAGTTATGGTTAGGGGTTATGGTTAGGGGTTAGTGTTATGGTTAAGGGGTTATGGTTAGGGAGTTAGTGTTATGGTTAAGGGGTTAGTGTTATGGTAAGGGTTAAAAGTTACATGTGTTATTGTTTTCCAGTTAGTTGTGAAGCTCTGTGTTGTTACAGTAAAAGGCGTGATGTCAGTTTGTGGTAAAACATGACCACATTTACGGAAGCCGCCTTGCTCTAAAACTCTAGAAATATTGATCAACCCCACCCACCCCTCCCCACTCCCAGGCGCCGAGATGTGTAGCTACGCCACTGGCTGTATAACTATGCGGTGTTTGATCAGGATTCGAACCTGGATAAGTGATTCTTCCAGACTTTTTTTCTCCGGGGGGGGGGGGGGTCTAAAATTTCCGGAGGGGGGGGGGGGGGTCGGACACTGTTAAAATTATGTATTTTCTATATAAATTCCATTTCATTCGGGGGGGGGGGGCGGTAGACTCTCTTCGAACAGGCGGACCCCCCTCCCCTCCCCCCTTCCCCCCCCCTCCCCCCCCCCCCCCGAAGAAATGCCTGGAAGAAACTCTGACCTGCCCTCCTCTGGTCAAGTACATCAACCCCACTGTTAGCAATACCATTGGGAAAAACAAGAGTTGAACAGCCCTACCCGAGAACATACTAGAACCGAATATTCCTAGAAGCAACTTTAATATTATCAGCTTACTATCGTCAAGTTTTTATTTGTTTCGCTCATTTCTCCTGGCCAAAAAGCTCGTCGTTAATGTTTTTGTTTTCCCCGTTTCGCCGGCCTGCCCTCGCCAGAAAACATCTCGTCTGCATACGACTCATCAGCGGACATGACGTCAACGAAGTAAGCCAATCGTTTGTCTCGAATTTTGCTGAAGGAGTTGTCGAACAGTACCGTATCTGGTAGCCGATAACAAAAGATATTTTTAGACAGGATTTCGGGGTTCAAGTTGGTTCAGTTAAATATGGCGTCACCAGGCGGGGTGCAGAGGGGTGATACTGATATGTAGGCACCACTGGATAGGTTTTTTTATTTATTTCTAAACCGAAACACCCAAAATGTTTTAAATTATTTAGCGGCTTCCATGAATGAGGTATATTTGGGGTCGTAAAGTGTAATGTGGTTTGTAAACGTCTGTGAATTTAGTAAATGGGACTATGTTTTAAAAAAAAAAAAAACTATCACAGCAAATATTTGCATTTGAATACTACGTAAATAGAAACATTTGTATTGGTTACATTTTTTAGCTCGTCTAAAAACCGAAAACTAACAAAAGTATGAAATACATTAAGTATGGTATGTCTATTATTTTCATTTTTAAACATGTAAAAATTAACAAAATAATGTATACCTTAATGAATAGATTAATTTGTTTTCATTATGCTAACTTATAATGTGACACCATGAGATAAAAATGTGGATGTTGAAAAAGCTCGACATCATTAATGGACGCCGCCTTACATTATTATACACGGAAATAACACGTAAAATCTAAGACCCTAAATTTGATTTTAAAATTATGCAGATAATTGTGATTATTTAAAATATAAATTTCAAAATAATCAAAACATAACGGCATTATAAACAAAGGACGTAGGAATTATCTGTGTGTACAGGCTAAATGACAACAAAAGGTTGTTTCATAGACGTCAATAACAATGTATTCATCTATGAGTGTCAAAGGCTTTCTGTGAGCCCAGTTCAAACTCAAACGTTGCATTAAAAAATTCGCATGTTAATGTTAGTCTGATTAGTTGCACAATGCAGAGAAAAAAAAAACAACACTTAATTTAATTTATTCCAGCAATTAAGCTAAAGCAAAAAAAAAAATCATGATTGATTTAAATGTTATGTTTACAGCAGAGGTTTTTATAAAATAAAAAGTCGAAGACAAAAAAAAGGGCATACATGTTCCGGTGACGTCACAGCTGTAGCTGCCGTCCTCGGGAACCATGTGACTGTTGACCCTCTCAACAGGCACCACCGCCACCTTCTCGTCCCCGTCCTGACGGAACACGCCGAAGCCGATGTCGTAGCCGTCCGTCTTGAACTCCCATCTGACGACAGAGGGCAGAAGTAGATTGTGTGAACTCTCAGCAGACGACAGAGAGCAGAAGTAGATTATGTGAGCTCTCAGCAGACGACAGAAGGCAGAAGTAGATTATGTGAACTCTCAGCAGACGACAGAAGTAGATTATGTTAACTCTCAGCAGACGACATAAGGCAGAAGTAGATTATGTGAACTCTCAGCAGACGACAGAAGGCAGAAGTAGATTATATTAACTCTCAGCAGACGACATAAGGCAGAAGTAGATTATGTGAACTCTCAGCAGACGACAGAAGGCAGAAGTAGATTATATTAACCCTCAGCAGCCGACAGAAGTAGATTATGTTAACTCTAAGCAGACGACAGAAGACAGAAGTAGATTATGTTAACTCTCAGCAGACGACAGAAGTAGATTATATTAACTCTCAGCAGACGACAGAAGGCAGAAGTAGATTATGTTAACTCTCAGCAGACGACAGAAGGCAGAAGTAGATTATATTAACTCTCAGCAGACGACAGAAGGCAGGAACAGATGGTGTGAGCTACTTGCCGATAGACAACAGAAACAGATGGTGTGAGCTAGACGATAGACAGCAGAAACAGATTGTGTGAATTCCCATCTAAAGCATAGAAGGCAGAAACAGATTATGTGAAGTCCCCTCTAAAAATAGAAGTCAAAAACATATTATGTGAATTCCCATCTGAAGATAGAAGGCAGAAACTATAATGTGATCTAGCGACTGACACGAGGGCGGATTGGAGACCGATCTACACTGTTTGATAGCGATCCCCACCTTAAAACACTTCCTGGCTTGGTGACCTCCATATCAACGGTGAACTTCTCTCCCCTGGCCACTGTGACGTTCTCCATCTGCTCGGAGCTCTCCGTCTCCTTGAGGTAAAATTCTTCTGGGACTTGTCCCCCTTGGCATATCTAGTGAAACCAATAAAATAATCAGTGGTATATCTCTACAGGGCAGTGTTTCTTCCAGATTTTTTTCTCCGGGAGGGGGGAGGGACTTGATATTTTCGGGAGGGGGGGTGGACGGACGATATTTTCCGGGGGCGGACACTGGTAAAAGTATATGTTTTCTATATAAATTCCATTTCGTTCGAGGGGGGGGGGGGGGGGCAGTAGACTTTTTTTCGGGGGGGGGGGGGGGGGGGGAGATATGAACAGATGCATGGAAGAAACTCTGTTACTGGGAGAGGGCGAGAGGTGGGGAACACAACACAGTTGAGATCTCATTTGGATGAGGGGGGGGGGGGGGGTTGGCATAGCAACATCAGAAAATAAAACACATACACAAACAATTTTTGTAAAATGTGTACTATAATATAACAATGGCAATATCTAACGTTTACCTGTACAAATATTCCCAAATTACACATACAAAAAAAAATCAGTTCAATCTACACATCCAATTTAGATATTAAAATTAGCATAAAAAATTACGTAATCAGCAAACCTTGGTGAAATAAAGAATACGAGCCGACCCGCGGCGTTTTATACGCCGCTATTTAGTTATTTTATCCTCTACTTTTCAGTAATTCATAATTTGTGAATTCGACAGTCCCAACGCTGCCACTGAAAATATTTGCTTTAAAACACTATCATTAGCTTGTTAAGGAAGATTACCCCCACTCTTTTCCCCAACCCCCTAACCACCCCCCCCCCCCCGAAGGTAAACTCCTCTTAGTTACCGCCCCTAAGTTTAAAATAGTTTCAAACTAAATTATCTGCCCCTAATAGTCGTCACTAACCCGGCTCTACGATTGTAAACATTTAGCGTGAACCACAGCTCACCAGACCATGTAGGGGTGGGGGTGGTAGGGAGCGCGCTTACAGCTTGGTGTTTTCTATAGTCTCTATAGTGCGTTATTTATTTTATTAAAAAACGACAACAGCCCCACAAGAAACAATCTAATTAAACGCCTGTCCTAAATCTTGTTCGAGAGTGACTTACAAGAGTTGCGCATCTTGGGTTACCGTCTGGATCCGTTTTTTTGCCACCCAAAAAGGCCGGTAACTCTTCAGCGTCGATGTATTTGAGTAGAGTTGTTGCATAGTCCGCTGGTGGGAAACGTGTAATTTAATTTTAGACTGCTAAAACGACAATGGCCTAATCATACCATGCCTAAATTGGTCTCCAAACCTTTACTTAAAATGTCTGTTGTAGTCAAAAGAATTGTTTTTCTTTTATTTAAAAAAAATTATATTGCTGAATGACAACCCCTTGGCATAAACGGGAACAGGGCATTTCCCCCCCTGTCAATTACCCCCCGGATATTCCCCCCCCCCCCCGAAATTACCCCCCAGAGTAATTACCCCCCCCCCTGTCAATTACCCCCCGCCCAGTAGGACATTACCCCCCCCCCCCCCGGACAGGGTTAGAGTTAGGGTTAGGGCTAGGTTGAGGGTTAGGTTTAGGGCTAGGGCTAGGGCTAGGGCTAGGGTTAGGGTTAGGGTTAGGGTTAGGGTTAGGGTTAGGGTTAGGGTTAGGGTTAGGGTTAGGGTTAGGGTTAGGGTTAGGGTTAGGGTTAGGGTTAGGGCTAGGGTTAGGGTTAGGGCTAGGTTTAGGGTTAGGGTTAGGGCTAGGGTTAGGGTTAGGATTAGGATTAGGATTAGGGCTAGGGTTAGAGTTAAGGTTATAATTAGGATTAGGATTAGGGCTAGGGCTAGGGTTAGAGCTAGTGTTAGGGTTAGGGTTTCGTCTAGCTTTGGTTTTGGTTTTGTGTGAAGTTTTAGGCTAAGGTGGATGCTTAGGTTTTGGTCTTTTTCTTACGGTTTGGATTAAAGTAGTATATAGGTATACAATTCTATTTAGAGAGGGGGGGGTAGTTCCCCCCGGGGGGGGGGGTAATTGACAGGGGGTAATTGACAGCGGGGTAATTGCTCCGGGGGGGTAAATACGGGGGGGGGGGAATGTCCGGGGGGAAATATCCAGGGGGGTAATGTCCTGTAGCCGGCATAAATCTAGCTCTCAGTCAGATAGTCTTAAATTTAACGGCGTAGTCCACAAAAAACTTTTCACACATGAGGAAGTGGGGGGGATGGCTAAGCAGTGGCGTAGCGAGGTCGGGTGTCACCCGGTGCGGCACTTAATGGTTTCACACCCCCCCCCCCAGAGGCGTAACGACCTTTCCCGGGAACAAACTTTCAAATTTTCGATTTGCACCCCCCCTCAAATTTTCGATTTGCACCCCCCTCAAACTTTCGATTTGCACCCCCCCCCCCTCAAGTTTTTCTCTATATATTTTGCTATTTTTTGCCTTGGTGTCACCCCCCTAAATGGTGTCACCAGGTGCGGTCCGAACCCCCTGCCCCCCCCCCCCCCTCGCTAAGCCCCTGGGGCTAAGTCTGGCTAAGTAGAATCGGATTTCTGTGAAGGCACACATCGTAACTGGATGTGAGGCCCTTAATGGACGACCTCCAAATGACAATGGCTGATTTATTATGATAATTTGTTATTACAATTTGTTATCATAACTCGCTATCAAAATTATTTATCATAATTATTTATCATAATTATTTATCATAATTATTTATCGTAATTTTTTATCATAATTTTGTTGTCATAATTCGTTATAATAATTTGTTATCCTAATTTGTTATCACAATTTGTTATCATAATTTGTTATCATAACACTCACACCCCAGGACGTGTATTTTGTCTTTTGTGTCTTGGCTGATCAGAGGACGGCATATTTTATACAGCAGCGGGAAAATCCGAGGGGCTAAAAATAGAATAAAAAAAACTTTAATAGTTTTTTTTTTATATAGAAAACAAATTCTATTTTTGTGTGTGTTTTTTTTTATTTTACTCACACGCTACATTTATAATCAAACACGATCAAAATATTTAAAACTAAAAATTACGAACGGCTATGTAGAGTGAGGAATAAAAATGCCTGTACATGAATTTCACAACGTTTATGATAGTTACAATATGTTATGGTTTGATAGACAGCCGTATGTAAGGTGGTTGCTTGCTAGTAGAGGAAGAAAAACGTTACCGTTAATGACGAACATTCGCTTGAGCATCTCAGGGTAGTTGTCTTCTAGTACTCTTACTAGGTGCAGGTACATTTGTAAGCCTGGGGTTAAATAGGTGTAAAAATTAACAGGGACATTGGTAGGCCTGTAGGTTAAATATAACAGGTGAGAAAATTTACAGGTACACAGTGGAGTGGCGAGGTCGGTTGTCACCCGATGCGAGGCACCTAATGCTGTCACCCCCCCCCCCCCGTAAGAAAAAAATATATATGTGTGTGTGTGTATTCTTCTGGATGTATTTATGTTTTTGCTCCCCCCTTCCCATACATGGATTAACACATAAGTTATTACGATTCTCAACCAAACCGTTTTCCTCAGGTATATTTTGCAACGTTGAGTTGAGGTAACTCCCATCCCCTCCCGTCACCCCCACCCACCCTTTAAACTGTGCTCAGATAATACTAATGATTTTTATCTATGTTCGGTTATAAATACAGCTGGATGTAGAATGTTTTAATTTAATTCACTCTAATTAATCATTTAATTAAGTGAAATTATCATTTTCTGTATATATATTGCAATTTTTTGCCTTGGTGTCATCCCCCTAAATGGTGTCACCCGGTGTGGTGCGCACCCCACTCCCCTTCCCCCATCGCGACGTCCTTGGGTACATTTGTAGGCCAGAGGTTAAATATAACAGGTGAAAAAAATTAACAGGTTGACCAGGAGTTGAATAATACAGTCGAGGTTACGTGAATTCAATAAAGCTAAGGGGGGGGGGGGGGGGAAATCAAATGAACATGGTTATAAGGCCAAGTAAATCAGCATTTTGTGTCCGGATGATAAAATTAAAGTTAATCAGCTACATCGATATGTTTATTGTTGGTCTTGAGCTCAACAAGGTTTTAAAACTTTAAATCTCACGAATTTGTTTTGAGACAGCTATCACATTTCGAGCTCAGAGTTTCTTCCAGGAGCCCCCCTCCAGAAGAAAGTCTTCTGCCCCCCCCCCCCTGAACAAAATGGAATTTTATACAGAAAATATATACTTTTATCAGTGCCCGCCCCCCAGGAAAATTTACTCCGCCCCCCTCCCTCCTCCGAAAATATCAAGTGCCTCCCCGGAAAAAAACGTCTGGAAGAAACACTGTTCGAGCTGTTGAAACAGTTAAGCTTAAGAGATGTTGCGATGTAGTTAAGGGGCGGAGGAATCGTTATGTACAAGCTGAACAAAGCGGCATGTTGTAAGTAAAAAACTAAGTGTTTCAACGTACCAGGTCGCCACAACATTTTACTCGACACGCCGTCCATGTCAAAGATGACGACAAGCCCGTCCACACGTCTGTTCAACTAAACATCATTTCAAAAATTTAATCATTTCTTTAAAAAGTAGCAATATTTTCTTATATTAAAGGAATAATTTATATTCTTTCACTTATTTAAACCTACTTTACCATCCACTTATTGTTTTGATCGTCGTAGACCTACTTTATAGAAATCGCAATATATATATATATATATATATATATATATATATATATATATATATATATATATATATATATATATATATATATATGTATGTGTGTGTGTGTGTACTTTATAGAAATCGATATATATGTGTATATATATATATATATATATATATATATATATATATATATATATATATATATATATATATATATATATATATATATATATATATAGGCCTATATATAATTTAAATTTGTAAGATCCTGCATGTAACAAATTGTATTCCTTAATTTGCGTCGTATGTTAATGATGTACATAATAAATACACATTTATAGACACTTTAAATTATCAATGAGTTTAAATAAACAGCCTACTATACTTCCGTCAACGCAATACTTTAAAAAAACTATACTTAAAGACCGCTCTCGTTTATAAAAAAAATCATACTTTGAGTGACATCTCCTGCCAATCTTTCAAATGACCTTCACATTGCTTCAGTTTGACCTTCTCCATGTCGACCTTCCTGGCTGAATACATTAACCCCTTCATGTCCAGCTGACCAAACAGCTCCACACGGATTGGGGAGCCATCTTTATCATGGCCGCACTGTCCGCCCGTCATGTACTTCTTGAGTACCTGCAATATATATATATATATATATATATATATATATATATATATATATATATATATATATATATATATATATATATATATATATTTATATATATGAAAATGTATTAAAGTTTAAGGAAAAAGTGCAAACACCATTAATCTGAATTTTCTAATATATGTACTGTGGGAAATAGAAACAGTGGTTAGGATATTCCTTATGTACAGGAGGAAAGTGAGGTAAGTAGACCAGGAGAACTCTGGGGGTGGGGGAGGGGAGATAGAAAGTGAAGCAAAATCTGCGGATTCACATGGGAACAACTGAAGAGAGCGGCGCATTATTGAGCGGGTTGGAAAAGTGGAGTTGTAGTACTTAGTTCCAAAGTGACCTGAAAGGATTAAGTCAAGTGAAATTCAAGTTTTATGTTGAGTATAGCTTGACGTTTATTTGCTAGACAATTTGAAGCTAATATAAAGCTGTGGTCTCGGATCGTGTCATGTGGTCTTTGTTTTTAAAGGACGCTATTTTATTCGCAACATAATCATTTACATCAAGGTACATAACTCCAAAACCGTCTCCCGCAACCACACATAGCTTTATCTGCATCATACCTCATATGTCTAACCATGCTAAAACATGTGATGGCCTTACCTCTGGTGGATCATACTCCGTCAACAGCGTGTCCACCTTCATCTTATCTCTGTACGCCATGCTCTGTTATAAAAAAAAAAAAAATTTGGACTAGCAAGAAAAGGTCGTACTGTGTCGGTCTGGACAAATCATGTTTAGGTCAGGGTTTCTTTCATGCATCTCTCAAAGAGGGTGGGCAGTTCCCCCCTCCAGGAAGAGTCGCCTCAAAGAATTACTACCTCCCCCCTTCCGGACAAAATACAACAGTTGTATTTAAACCATCCTTTAGAAATGATTTTAAAAACCGGTGCCTGAGATTTAAAAAAAAAAACCCAGCCATCTCAATAACTGCTAGTAATTTATCTCCATAACACCGAACAATTATAAATAAACCCATGTCTCAAGATTTAAACTATATGTTGTATATGAAAGACTAAAAAAGAAACTACATACTGTTCTAAACATAGCTTCAGCTTTTGCGATGTCATAGTTTCTGGCTGAAAAAAAAAATGAAAATATACAGGCCCATGTGATGGTGTATGAAGAATATAAATATTGACAAATATAATAAGTTGATGTATCGTAAATGGTTTTTTTTTAAATTATGTAACTTGTTAGTTTAATGATTTAGCCTTTTCTAAGAGGAGATACTGGGTTAAACTTATTTTGCTGAAAGTAGGTTAAGTTCTGTCTTAATGAGCTCACTCAGCCTGTATGAGTACCTGACATTAGGTTAAAAAAGAAATGACGAATAGGCATGATCATTTTCTGAAAGACAACTACAATACCCTTGAAAAAAAATTAACTTTACTTTTATATGTCAAATGACAAATATGGGAGCTTAAAAGTGGTAGCTTTCAATAACACTGACAACTGTTAATACATTTTAGGTTAAGTGAATAACCTTTACGATATTTTGTTTTATAAATGAATTTTGGAAACTTAAATTAAAATATCACGCTTTATTTAAACAACCCAACTGGGATTAAGTTTTGAAGTAGACAATCTGCAGATGTCGCTTTACTGGACAAATTGCCAATCAATACAATCAATACAATTAGAAAAGTATGGGGCGAAATCTAGGCCAGTGCTCGTTGCCTCAAGGCACTAGGCTAAGAAGTCACAGCTCCTATTCGTAGTGTTAGTGTTGTTTTCTTTATTCTATTTTTAAAATAGTATTATTAGGTTATAATATGCTGAAATTTCTTTTTATAAAAAGTAGTTCCTTTTTCGGACATGATGGTTCGAGGAGGGGGAGGCTGAAGTAGAGTTCACCTGTTTCAGTGACCAATATTATGACTGGATGGTGTAGTCAGCACTATGGCCGGCCGCCTTGACTTTCCCTGAATTGAGCAGGGTATCCATCAGAGCTGGGTGGACTCAGGGACGGTCTACTGACTTTAACCTGGATTCGAACTCGAGACTATCAGGTTACCAGTCAAAGGTTAGCGGTCGTGGTAAGCTAGGCCACTCCGTCCTCATACTTTCTATAAGGACATGTATTTTATTGTGCTAATGCCTGCAGCATCTACTCATCTATATATAGAATTCTCTTCTGGGAGACGCATCCTTGCAGTCCCCTCTCTTTCTCTCTATCACTATCACTACCACCCCCACCCCCACGCCACCCTGACATGGTATGGTGAGTGGTGGTCACGCTTATGTTTACAAATCGTAGAGCCGGGTTTAGTGACGGCTATTAGGGGCAGATAATTTAGTTTGAAACGATTTTAAACTTATTACAGGTGGTAACTAAGAGGAGGCTGCTTTCACGGGGGGGGGGGGGGGGGGGTAAGGGGAAAAGGGGGGGGGGGGGTTAGTGTTTTAAAGCAAATATGTTCAGTGGCAGCATTGGTACTGTCGAATTCACAAATTATAAATTACTGAAAAGTATAAAATAAAACAACTAAATAGCGGCGTATGATACGCCGCGGGTCGGCTCGTACTAAAGATTTTCTTCATGTTGTATCGCGCCTTAGTGTCGAATGTTTACCTTTGAGCCATTTTTTGAGGCTGTAATCATCCTGTGTGGTTATTAGGTCAGAAATTTTTTCCTTGAACTGTTTTAAGGCCTCTTCTTCTTTTGCGGTTGACTCACTGTCTGCTGTGACCAAAGAGTACTATAAAAAAAAACAGAGAGAAATTAAGGCTCTGTAAAACACACACATCGAAAACAGAGGACGCTAATTGTTAGTTATCTAAGCTATCGGATAAGCGTTTAATATAGTTCTCAAATGATCGATGGAGAGTGCCTATTTTACTCTCTCTACCTCTTATTTATGGATACAGACCTACCTATATATATATATATATATATATATATATATATATATATATATATATATATATATATATATATATATATATATATATATATATCTTTAACATGCCGTGTTAAAGAGAGAATGTTAGAAATGATTAAAAAAGTATTTAAGTTTTATTGCCGAATTCAATAACCAACAAACATAGTAAACAGCTAAATAAACACAAAATAGGTAAACAACATATAAACATAAGACAAACAGCTTAATAAACACAACACTCACCGGCTCCATGGTGTGTTAATGTCACTTCAGTTTGTTTGAAAAACTTAACGAGAAATTGTATTGAACTTAATCATCAAACGTCTTTTATCCAATGTCAAGAAATTGTGTTTTACTTTAACTACTATCAATAGAATTTAAACAGAAAACTTGTTCAACAAGGCTTTAAGAGAATTGCTCATTTAGACACGTGCTTAACTTGTGTTTGTTACTATTCGCTGACCTAAAATTTTATTATTTACAAATTTTCCATTTTTAAAACCATGTAATATTTTACTTGACTGACTTTATTTAAAAAAAAAACTAAATTCTTTTAGAAAGAGAAGTTATATTCACTATTTGACTTTTTTTTTCTGAAGAAAAGAAAAATCAACAGCAGTTCTGCGCATGAAAAAACTTAATGAAGGATGCTCAAAAAGCAATAACTGAATCCTGAATCTTCAAACATCTTGATTTCTTGTTTATACCTCGGTGTAATACATTTTTCAAAAGTTAACTCGTAAATGTTTTAAAATGTTAAATTTGTAAACTTTTTCTAAAATTTTCATATTAAAATTTAAAAACTTCTACAATAAAATGTTATTATTTACAAATGTATTTCACCACAAACAGTATAAATAATTAAAACAGCTTATTCGAAAATTTATTTTTACTTGGTTCTTCAAGAAAATACAAAAACCAAATTCACCGTAGACATTGCCATACAGCAATGGACATTTGTAGACAAGAGTTTGAGGCTACATTCAAAGAGCCAATGGGAAACAGCCTTGTTCGCGAGTTCGATCACGCGTAAGTATCGTCATAATCAGGCAG